>NC_067250.2:230131255-230434286 GCF_019359855.2 Lolium perenne
GAGGAAGAGGTCAAAGATATCCCTCTCATGCAACCCTGCAACCACAAAGCAAGAAGTCTCTTGTGTCCCCAACACACCTAATAGGTGCACTAGTTCGGCGAAGAGATAGTGAAATACAGGTGGTATGAATAAGCAGTAGCAACGGCACCAGAAAAGTGCTTTGCCCAGGATAGTAAACAAGCAGTAGTAACGCAACAGTAGTAACACAGTAAAACAGTAAACAAGCAGCGATAGCAGTATTTAGGAACAAGGCCTAGGGATTACACTTTCACTAGTGGACACTCTCAACATTGATCGCATAATAAATAACTCTTTCTCATATGTGCTACATACACTCTTTTGTTGGATGATGAACACATTGCGTAGGATTACACGAACCCTCAATGCCGGAGTTAACAAGCTCCACAATTCAATGTTCATATTTAAATAACCTTAGAGCATAATAGATCATTGCAAAATAAACCAAGAACTAACATAGTGCACACACTGTCCACATTACACTATGAAGGAGGAATAGATCACATCAATACTATCATAATGATAATTAACTCCACAATCTACAAGAGATCATGATCATAGCCTATGACAAGAACCACACGGTGCACACACTAGTCACCTTTACACCATGCAGGAGGAATAGACTACTTTAATAACATCACATGAGTAGCACACAACTAGTAGCGATACAAAGCTCATCATATGGATCTCAATCATGTAAAGCAGCTCATGAGATCATTGTATTGAAGTACATAGGAGAGAGATTAACCACATAGCTACCGGTACAGCCTCGAGCCTCGATGGAGAACTACTCCGTCCTCATGGGAGACAGCAGCGTTGATGGAGATGGCGGTGGAGATGGCAGCGGTGTCGATGGAGAAGCCTTCCGGGGGCACTTCCCCGTCCTGGCGGCGTGCCAGAACAGAGACTCCTGTCCCCCAGATCTTGGCTTCGCGATGGCGGCGGCTCTGGAAGGTTTCTGTGGGTTTCGTCGAACGTCTCAGGGTTTTCGCGACGGAGGCTTTAAATAGGCGAAGAGGCGGCGCAGGAGGGCTGACAGGGTGGCCACACCATAGGGGGGCGCGGGCCCCCCTGGCCGCGCCGGCCTAGGGTTTGGTGGGCATGTGCCCCTCCTTTGGCGGTTCTCGTGTGTTCTGGATGCTTCCAGGCAAAATAGGAACCTGGGCGTTGATTTCGTCCGATTCCGAGAATATTTCTTTACTAGGATTTCTGAAACCAAAAACAGCAACTGGCACTTCGACATCTTGTTAATAGGTTAGTTCCAGAAAATGCACGAATATGACATAAAGTGTGCATAAAACATGTAGATATCATCAATAATGTGGCATGGAACATAAGAAATTATCGATACGTCGGAGACGTATCAGTCGCTTAGAGTGATGGACATAAAGGTACCTCCAGCAGCTGAATCCAATAGGTTCAGTAAAGAAAAATTCAGTCCTGCATAAAAGGTTTGGATGATCATCCAAGTAGTCAGTCCATGAGTTGGGCAGTTTTTAACCAAAGATTTCATTCTTTCCCATGCTTGTGCAACATGCTCATTATCCAATTGTTTAAAATTCATTATGCTACTTCTCAAAGATATAATTTTAGCAGGAGGATAATATCTACCAATAAAAGCATCCTTGCATTTAGTCCATGAATCAATACTATTCTTAGGTAGAGATAGCAACCAATCTTTAGCTCTTCCTCTTAATGAGAAAGGGAACAATTTTAATTTTATAATGTCACCATCTACATACTTAAACTTTTGCATTTCACATAGTTCAACAAAATTATTGAGATGGGCAGCAGCATCATCAGAACTAACACTAGAAAATTGCTCTCTCATAACAAGATTCAGTAAAGCAGGTTTAATTTCAAAGAATTCTGCTGTAGTAGCGGGTGGAGCAATAGGTGTGCATAAGAAATCATTATTATTTGTGGTTGTGAAGTCACACAACTTAGTATTTTCAGGAGTACCCATTTTAGCAACAGTAAATAAAGCAAACTAGATAAAGTAAATGCAAGTAACTAATTTTTTTGTGTTTTTAATATAGCAAACAAGATAGCAAATAAAGTAAAGCTAGCAACTAATTTTTTTTGTGTTTTGATATAGTGCAGCAAACAAAGTAGTAAATAAACAAAGCAAGACAAAAACAAAGTAAAGAGATTGGAGGTGGAGACTCCCCTTGCAGCGTGTCTTGATCTCCCCGGCAACGGCGCCAGAAATTTAGCTTGACACGCGTACAACACGCGACCGTTGGGAACCCCAAGTGGAAGGTGTGATGCGTACAGCTGTAAGTTTCCCTCAGTAAGAAACCAAGGTTTATCGAACCAGTAGGAGTCAAGAAGCACGTTGAAGGTTGATGGCGGCGGAGTGTAGTGCGGCGCAACACCAGGGATTCCGGCGCCAACGTGGAACCTGCACAACACAACCAAATTACTTTGCCCCAACGTGACAGTGAGGTAGTCAATCTCACCGGCTTGCTGTAACAAAGGATTAGATGTATATTGTGGATGATGATTGTTTGCAGAAAACAGTAGAACAAGTATTGCAGTAGATTGTATTCGATTAAAAGAATGGACCGGGGTCCACAGTTCACTAGTGGTGTCTCTCCGATAAGAATAAGCATGTTGGGTGAACAAATTACAGTTGGGAAATTGACAAATAAAGAGGGCATGACCATGCACATACAAGTTATGATGAGTATTGTGAGATTTAATTGGGCATTACGACAAAGTACATAGACCGCTATCCAGCATGCATCTATGCCTAAAAAGTCCACCTTCAGGTTATCATCCGAACCCCTTCCAGTATTAAGTTGCAAACAACAGATAATTGCATTAAGTATGGTGCGTAATGTAATCAACAACTACATCCTTAGACATAGCATCGATGTTTTATCCCTAGTGGCAACAGCACATCCACAACCTTAGAACTTTCTATCACTGTCCCAGATTTAATGGAGGCATTTACCCACTATCGAGCATAAATACTCCCTCTTGGAGTTACAAGCAAAAACTTGGCCAGAGCCTCTACTAGTAACGGAGAGCATGCAAGATCATAAACAACACATAGATAATAGATTGATAATCAACATAGCATAGTATTCCATATTCATCGGATCCCAACAAACACAACATGTAGCATTACAGATAGATGATCTTGATCATGTTAGGTAGCTCACAAGATCCAACAATGAAGCACAATTAGGAGAAGACGACCATCTAGCTACTGCTATGGACCCATAGTCCAGGGGTGAACTACTCACTCATCACTCCGGAGGCGACCATGGCGGTGAAGAGTCCTCCGGGAGATGATTCCCCTCTCCGGCAGGGTGCCGGAGGCGATCTCCTGAATCCCCCCGAGATGGGATTGGCGGCGGCGGCGTCTCTGGAAGGTTTTCCGTATCGTGGCTCTCGGTACTGGAGTTATTATCGACGAAGGCTTAAGTAGGCGGAGGAGATAGGTCAGGGGGCGCCACGAGGGCCCCACACAACAGGCCGGCGTGGCCAGGGCTTGGGCCGCGCCGCCCTAGCATGTGGGCGCCTCGTCGCCCCACTTCGTTTCCTCCCCGGACTTCTGGAAGCTTCGTGGAAAAATAAGATCCTGGGCGTTGATTTCGTCCAATTCCGAGAATATTTCCTTACTAGGATTTCTGAAACCAAAAACAGCAGAAAACAGCAACTGGCTCTTCGGCATCTCGTTAATAGGTTAGTGCCGGAAAATGCATAAATATGACATAAAGTATGCATAAAACATGTTGGTATCATCAATAAAGTGGCATGGAACATAAGAAATTATTGATACGTTGGAGACGTATCAGCGGCCAATACATCCTCCAGACGGTATGGCTTGTGTTCATTTCTCAGACCGTAGTTTCCCATTCTATCCACATATCTTGGCCACTCATCCCAGGCCTTTGTATCATGAATGTACTCTCTGATATAACCCAAATCGGCGTAGTAGATGCAACCAGGTAGAAGTGTCGGGTGCACTCTGGTGTCGATGGAGATACATCAGATATAATGCACGAAGAAGGCATGACTGCCAATGTTACTGACCGGATGGAGAGAGCGGCTCTGAGTGTCCACACGGTACACCAATGGTTGGTCCTCTAAAAGCATGTTGTCCAACAACACAAGCAGTAGATCACCATCCGACTTCACAAGATAGAACTTGTCATTTCCAAGTTGTGGAAATGAAATTAGTGTCTCCATCTTGACAGTGCTCGCGCGCTGCTGCAACTGTACATTGGTGCACACTATTCTTCCGGACTCAAAATTATCCACAGCTATTGCATACAGTTCACCATTGAACGGGGTAATGCAACGCAAACCATGGTTCTCCATCGAAAAACTACCATCTCCCCAATCTTCATATATATCCTTAGTTGGAGTGCTCTCATCGACCCAACTAATTTCGTTCGAGTAATGTGAACAAACGAAGACCATAGTCTGGGATTTGATTACAGCGACTGAATTCAGAAAAACAGATGGCATCTGCGCCTCAAACATAGTGTTCGATGCCTTTGTGAGTGGGTTCAGAAGCCGTATCTTGTGCGGCGGGTTCTTCTAGGCAAGCACGATGACACCACGGCAAAATCCGATGAAGTAGTATCTAAAATATATTGATGAAGATAACATTCAGCACTAAGATTGAAAATAAGAATAGATTAACCCTATAGATATGGAGGAATTTGAACCTTGCACGAACTTCCGATAGATCTATGGTGATGTAGCGGGATGTGCCGAGTTGGAGGAAGGTGAACTCAACGGCGCGTGGAAGGGCGTGGTCTACCATGATCCATTCGTGCAGGTGCACGTCAGGCTCAGGTAAACCTGAGCGCCAATTTCTACAGACTTGCCTCATAGCAGAGTAGGCGTCCACGTACTCCTCATTCACCAGTAAGCATTCACTGATCTTGTGAAGTGGTCCGTCACCCATGAGAGAGGCCCAGCTCACGGAGGTGCCACGCTTGGACGCGCCACCCTAGGAGGCGACGGGCTCGGCGGCGACGGGCTCTGAGGCGCCGGGCTCGGCGGCGACGGGCTTGGAGGCGATGGGCTCGGAGGCGACGGGCTCGGAGGCGACAGGCTCGGATGCGATGGGCTCGGCGGCGATGGGCTCGGGGGTGATGGCCACCGGCGCATTCTTCTTCTCCATCGCCGGCAGGGCTCGTATGGCGGTTGGGGTTTTTCCTTCGATTTGGAGAAGTTGATGGGACATGAGAGGCGTGGTTTCGTGCGTGAGCGAGAATGAGACGTACTGTGTGCAGAGGGAGGGAGGGAGAGAGGGGCTTACGCGTCCTAAATGCGACCCGCGTCCTACGCGTCCACTAGTGCACGTTTACACCGCGACACGCGTCAACAATGGCACGTCTTCCACTTCTGCACCGCAACACGCGTCCTCGAGTCTAACCTTGGAAATTTAGATATACTCAGGTATACCCTCGAGTCATATACTAGCATTTTTTGTATGCTCAGTTTTCCCCTTGGGTGCTAATACTGGCTAGTGCAATATACTCAGTTTTACCCTCAAGTGGCTGGTCAACAGAGAGTCAACAAATGGGATTAACCAGTTAAATGAGTTATTTAATGTGCAAAAAATGCCGAAAAAGAGTGGCACTTACTCATGGAGTGCTTACCACAAGTTGCCACTTCTCAAATCATAGATAAATCATAGATAAATCAAGTTTTACCACAAATTGCCACTTCTCAAATCACCTAGTAGCTATGAAGGTGCATGGTTTTCCACAATAAGCCCTACCCAAAACAGCTTTCCCCAAAACATACTTTGTCTGAATGAGGCCATAATTTTCACACTCATGTATATTTGTATTGCAAATAGTTTGAGGTAGGCCAAGATGGGTTTCATTGTACAAAACACGCATTTTTCATTTTTTAAATCTCATATTTGAATCCCTTAGTCTGTTTACTACTCACTTGCCCTTGGTTTCTTGATACTACTCAGTTTTGCCCTCTCCCTTCACAAATTCTCACAGACGCCCAACATTGCCCTAATTGGTCTAGCCCCTGTCACGCGGATCGTGCCCGCCGACCATTGATCGTATGATTTAACGGGCAGGATAACCCCTATCTCTCTCTGGTTGGGGCCACCACCCTCTCTCTCTCTGTCGGCGGTTAGGTTCCACCCTCTATGTATGCTAAAGGGCGGTTACCCAGTACGCTAAAGTTTGGTTTTCTGTATTATTTTTCACGAGCTAAATTATAAACTCTTTTAGGTATTATTTTTTACGCAAAAAATGATAAACCATCACCGATTTGTACTTTTCACGCAAAAAATGATACACCATCACCCATTTGTTGTAGCCATTACTTTTCACGCAAAAAATGATACACCATCACCAATTTGTTGTAGCCATTACTTTCCACGCAAAAAATGATACACCATCACCCATTCCTTGTAGCCATTACTTTCCACGCAAAAAATGATGAACAATCACCGATTTCTTGTAGCCATTACGGTAAAATGATAAACTATCATGAATTACCATTTCTTTTAGGCATTACTTTTCACGGTAAAATGATAAACTATATCACGATGTTCCATTTCCGTCAAGATAGTCCGCATTACTTTTTTGTTGAGATATACTCCCTCCGTCCACAAATAAGTGTACTTTTAGCTTTTGTACTATGTCAAATATATGATGAGATTTTGGTATAATTTGAAACTACATTTCAAAACAAATCTCGGGATACTAAATTAGTGTCATAAATGCTACTACTTTTTCCTATATATGTGGTCAAAGTTTAAAGGGAAGTTTGACTAAACACAAAACCTAGATGACTACCCCCACAACGATCATGTCCTCCTTAATTTATTGTGTAAACCCCCACAACGGTCACATCCTCCTTAATTTATTGTGTAAACCCCTACAACGTTCATCTCTCCCTTATAAACACCCACAACGGCCATCCCTTGTGTCAATAGGTTCTGCCTCTCTCTTCTTCGTTCACAAACACTTGATCCATTGCCATGGCTTCCACGTCTCGGACGCGGACCGGAAGGGGAAGGGGAAGGGGCGGCCGGGGTGGTGGATCATCATCATTGCCACCACCACCGTCAGCACTGCCATTGATCATAGAGGAGTTCTTCATCGTCGTCTATGAAGACCCTTTGGTCAAGAAGGTACGTCCGCGTTCCCACATATATGATGCATGTGATTAATTATGGGCATGTTCTAAAAAACCTTTAATTTCAAACGGATCGGCGCTCGATCTCTTTGCAGGCACTCCCAAAAAAGTTTGCGGACTATCTTGACGGCCAGGAGCCAGCTAAGGTGTATCTGCGAGCAGCTGACTGTGGTCCTCGTCTCTGGACCGTGGAGGTCCTATTTGACGGTCAAGGCCGGATGTACCTCGACAAGGGTTGGGAGAATTTCGCCATCGCGCACGGTGTGGATTTTGGCTGCTTCATACACTTCAAATATGAAGGCGATGATGTGCTCATAGTGAAGGTGTTCGACGGAACAATGTGCAGGAAGTACTACTACTCGGACGACGAAGATACTGACGATGAAAGCGACGACGACGTGAAGCCATGCATCCATCCCCTTTAGATAAGGCGATTATGACCAAGAATATATATGTAGCTTCATATGCATCAATTTAGAGATCTAGCTATTTTCCTATATATTATGCATTTAAAAATTATATCGCAATTTCCACCATGATTCGAGCACCACAGCCTCCAAACGATGCCGATATCGGCATGGTCAAAACGGCTATGCTCGCCGCCACTGCTAGGTCACCGTCGAAAAGCACCAAGTTTTGTATAAGATTCACTTTAGATTAAGCTGCGAAAATAGTCACCTGCCATTGGCTGAGGCGGCCCCACAGAGCGGCTCTATATGATATTATCTAAATAAATAGACGACCCCAGCGGTCATTGGCTGCGGAGGCCCCACAGAGCGGGAATATATGATTTTCTCTAAATAAATAGAAGACCCCACTAGTTATTGGCTGCGGCAGCCCCACAGAGTGGTAATATATGTCTTTTCCTGAAAAATAGACGACCCCACTGGTCATTGGTAGCGGCAGCCACACAGAGCGGTTATATATGTATTTTCTTGAAAAATAGACGACCCCACTGGTCATTGGCTGCGGCAGCCCTATAGAGTGGCCCCATTTGTCATTGGCAGCACCACATATACAATCAGGAAATAAAACGGCCCACGCGTCAGCGACAAATGGATGGCTACTCGTCAGCACAAGATGGTCAGAGAGGAACTGCCCTCTATGCAGCCCCACCTCTGTGCAGCCCCACCCGTCAGATTAACGGTAACGGTAAGGCCTCTGACCTGACGGCAACCCTCCCGTCCGAGGGGTTTCAAACTAGAGGGAGGAGAAAACTGAGGAAAAGTTAAGAGGCTGGGGAAAACTGAGCACAACTAAGGAACCAGGGGCACGAAAATAGAAATCCCATGATAGAAAGGCTGGAGTTCGAAGTTGTGGATTTCCCGTCGCAATATCACGCCTTGTTGGGATGACCAACATACACCAGGTTTATGGCGGTACCACACTACACGTACCTGTTGTGGAGGTTACCTGGACCTAAGGGACCAATTACAGTCAAAGGCAGTTTCGCATTAACTGATTAATGCGACAAGGATTTTCATCAACTGTCGGAAACTTTCGGGATGCAAGCAGAATATATGGCGTCAAGGCTAACAACCGATTATGATGTGTTGCCAGATGTAGGAAGGCCACTCAGGGAGCCAACCTTTAACACTACCAAGGACTCTAAGGAGGTGCAGATTCACCCGACAGATCCAAAGAAAACGACGTCCATTGCAACAGACATGGACCTTGCATAGGAAAGCGCGCTCGTCGAGTTCCTCCGTGAGCACTGGAAAATCTTCGCATGGTGTCCAGCTGACATGCCAGGAGTACCCAGGGAACTTGCCGAGCAACACCTAAACTTGGATCCAATAGCGAGACCAATAAAATAACCTTTGTGGCGTTTTTCGGAACCAAACCGCAAAGCCATGCTGTCAGAGATTGATCGACTCACAGAGGCTGGTTTTATCAAAGAGTTGCATACAGAGGCCACATGGGTAGCTAACCCAGTTTTGGTCCCGAAGAAAAACACAAAAGTCCTTCGCATGTGTGTTGACTTTACGTGTCTCAATAAACACTGTCCAAAGGATCACTTTTCGCTCCCAAGGATCGATCAAATTATCAACTCCATGGCAGGATGCGAACATCTTTCCTTTCTGGACGCATATTCTGGTTATAACCAGATTAGATTAAAAGAAGATGATGAGGTCAAGACAGCGTTCATAACAACTTATGGCATGTTTTGCTACAAAACGATGCCTTTTGGTCTGAAAAACATGGGAGCAACATATCAGCGGATGATGCAGAAGTGCTTGGCAACACAGATCGGAAAAAACTTACAAGTGTACATTGACGATGTCGTCATAACGTCAAAGAAGGGGCCAACATTGATCGAGGATCTAAAGGAAACTTTCGATAACCTTGACAAGTTCTGCCTCAAGCTGAACCTGACAAAGTGTTCTTTCGGCGTCCCTGCTGGAGAACTTCTCGGGTTCCTAGTCTCAGCAAGAGGAATTGAGGCCAATCCAGAAAAAATTCAAGCCATCGTAACAATGAGAAAGCCAACAAAGTTGAAAGAAATACAACAGCTAACTGGGCGAGTCGCAGCTTTAAGCAGATTCGTCGCCAGGCTAGGAGAAAAGGCGTTGCCGTTCTACGCTTTGATCAAGCAAGGAGAGAAGTTTCAATGGAACGAAGAGGCAAACAGAGCTTTCGAGGATCTCAAACGCACAATCTCGACACCACCAATCCTGGTGGCGCCTATCCTATTTCTTCTAATTGCTAGGAATCAATGATAGCCATGTGATTAAGAGTTCACTTCACAATATGGCGGTGGTCGACATGTCTTCTCTATGTTTGTTGTCACATAATACAGTTTTATCATCAAGCTAAGAGACAATAGGTGGTATTTTATTTTAAGACACGTGTTCTACACTTTGATGCTCTTGTTCTTTCTATCAAGTTAAGTTTTTGTGTTGGTCCATATGATGGATGCAAGATCCCAGGTGCTTGGTCAACGTATTTTTTTAGTGACAGTATGTAGTATTTATACCAGTTTGATGCGTTCATCAAAAATTAGTCTTCCAAAATCCTTATAACGGACAATGTTAGGATAGTAGTTGATTGAGTTAATGTATCATCTTCCATGAATTTGCCAGTGGTACGAGACATTTTGGTAAAACCCAAAATGTTACCTCTCATTTGAAGGGTTTGATGACAACTTGAAAACGCGGGTTTCTGTAAGAAAAAAGTATCAGTAGTACTAGTGTACTATTGTAAATTTTTATTATTTTGATAATCCTTTGTCACCTGAGATCGTTTTTTTCTATATGTCAAATTTATTTCTAGAAACCCTTCATAATGAGGATTGACTTGACGTGATGATAAATTGACTTCTAATAGCCTCCTCATATAAATGAAATTCATTAATAACAATTGAAATAGGTTAATTATAAATTAATTATGGGCTAAATTTCACAAAAGGTCAATTAGAAGTAACTTTGCTTCAAGAAAAAATTGAGCTTATCTTCGGTGTCTAATCGGAGCAGTATTACAGATACATTAAATTGTAGACAAATATAGTATCATATTAGAAGCCTTGAATTAATATTTTCCAAACAAAAGTAAAAATTGTATTTCCATGATATATGCAATAATTTTTTCCTGCTATATTTTCCTTCTCGAGTAGTTTATATATTTCAATATTCCCCACATTGTCTTCGCCCTTCATCAAACCATAGTTGCCTCCATTGATCTCAAACTTCAAAGCCATCGATTATTCGAACGTCGAATAATAATAACCCTAAATACCATGAGAACCGCACTCCTCCTCGTCGCCATTACCACTCTCATCTATGCTGCTGCAGTGCCCACCACGGCAAACCCCGATGATTGGTCCAAGATTAAGAACATCACCGACCCATACATGCAGGGGCTCAGCAAGTGGCTGGTGATGGAGCACACCAAAATGGGGGGCAATGATGGGCTCAAGTTTCAGAAGGTGCTAAGCGGCGAATATCAAATTAGGAATGGTGTAAGTTATCGGCTTGTCATCATTGCCATGAGACCAGGTGGCTCACATGGCACATACAAAGGATGGTTACTAGAGGAAGTCCCGAGTAACCAGAACACATGGAAGCTCGTAAATTTCAGCCCTTTAGACTAGTCGGGTTACCTTTAGTGTTGTAATAAATTTACAAGAAATTATATGGTGTTTTTCTTTAATTTTGCATGCATGCTTCTGTTGGACTATGGAGATATTAAGAAAATGAATCCTCGCATGCAAATCCTATTTCTTATAATTGTTAGGAATCAATGATAGCCATGTGATTAAGAGTTCACTTCACAATATGGCGGCGGCCGACATGTCTTCTCTGTGTTTGTTGTCACATAATACAGTTTTATCATCAAGCTAAGAGACAATAGGTGGTATTTTATTTTAAGACACGTGTTCTACACTTTGATGCTCTTGTTCTTTCTATCAAGTTAAGTTTTTGTGTTGGTCCATACGATGGATGCAAGATCCCAGGTGCTTGGTCGATGTCTTTTTTTACTGATAGTATGTAGTATTTATACCAGTTTGATTCCTTCATCAAAAATTAGTCTTCCAAAATCCTTATAACGGACAATGTTAGGATAGTAGTCGATTGAGTTAATGTATCATCTTCCATGAATTTGCTAGTGGTACGAGACATTTTGGTAAAACCCAAAATGTTACCTCTCATTTGAAGGGTTTGATGACAGCTGGATGATACGTCTCAAATGTATCTATAATTTCTTATGTTCAATGCTACTGTTATGACAATACTCACATGATTTATACACACTTTATGTCATTATTATGAATTTTCCGGCACTAACCTATTGACAAGATGCCGAAGCGCCAGTCCTGTTTTGTGCTGTTTTTGGTTTCAGAAATCCTACAAAGGAAATATTCTCGGAATTGGACGAAATCAACGCCCAGGCTCTTATTTTTCCACGGAGCTTCCAGAAGACCGAAGAGCATACGAAGTGGGGCCACGAGGTGGCCAGACCACAGGGCGGCGCGGCCAAGGAGGGGCCATCGCCGGCCTGTGGTGTGGGCCCCTCGTGCCTCTGCCGACTCTGTCCTTCCGCCTACTTATACTCTCCGTCGCGAAAACCCTATTACCGAGAGCCATGATACGAGAAAAGTTCCAGAGACGCCGCCGCCGCCAATCCCATCTCAGGGGATTCAGGAGATCGCCTCCGGCACCCTGCCGGAGAGGGGAATCATCACCCGGAGGACTCTACATCACCATGATTGCCTCCGGACTGATGTGTGAGTAGTTCATCCTTGGACTATGGGTCCATAGCAGTAGCTAGATGGTTGTCTTCTCCTCATTGTGCTATCATGTTAGATCTTGTGAGCTTCCTATCATGATCAAGATCGTCTATTTGTAATGCTACATGTTGTGTTTGTTGGGATCCGATGAATATGGAATACTATGTCAAGTTGATTATTGATCTATCATATATGTGTTGTTTATGATCTTGCATGCTCTCCGTTGCTAGTAGAGGCTCTGGCCAAGTTGATACTTGTGACTCCAAGAGGGAGTATTTATGCTCGATAGTGGGTTCATGCCTCCATTGAATCTGGGACAGTGACAGAAAGTTCTAAGGTTGTGGATGTGCTGTTGCCACTAGGGATAAAACATCGATGATTTGTCTAAGGATATTTGTGTTGATTACATTACGCACCATACTTAATGCAATTGTCTGTTGTTTGCAACTTAATACTGGAAGGGGTGCGGATGCTAACCCGAAGGTGGACTTTTTAGGCATAGATGCATGCTGGATAGCGGTCTATGTACTTTGTCGTAATGCCCTAAGTAAATCTCATATTACTGATCATGATATGTATGTGCATTGTTATGCCCTCTCTATTTGTCAATTGCCCAACTGTAATTTGTTCACCCAACATGCTATTTCTTATTGGAGAGACACCACTAGTGAACTGTGGACCCCGGTCCATTCTTTTACATCTGAAATACAATCTACTGCAATCATTGTTCTCTGCTGCTCATTGCAAACAAACATCATTTTCCACACCATACATTTAATCCTTTGTTTACAGCAAGCCGGTGAGATTGACAACCTCACTATTAAGTTGGGGCAAAGTATTTTGATTGTGTTGTGCAGGTTCCAAGTTGGCGCCGGAATCCCTGGTGTTGCGCCGCACTACACTCCTCCACCAACAACCTCACGTGGCCCTTGACTCCTACTGGTTCGATAACCTTGGTTTCTTACTGAGGGAAAACTTGCTGCTATACGCATCACACCTTCCTCTTGGGGTTCCCAACGGACGTGTGCTTCACGCGTCAACAAGCTCTTTTTCTGGCGCCGTTGCCGGGGAGATCAAGACATGCTGCAAGGGGAGTCTCTCACATCCAATCTCTTTACTTTGTTTTTGTCTTGCTTTACTTTATTTTATTTACTGCTTTGTTTGTTTTCTTATATCAAAATACAAAAAAATTAGTTACTTGCATTTACTTTATTTACTGTCTTGTTTGCGTTCTCTATATCAAAAACACAAAAAATTAGTTACTTGCATTTACTTATTTTGTTATCATGACTAGTCATGTAGAGTCTACTCTATCACCTGAGGAATCGATCTTTATTTTTAAACAAGGGGGTGAGGAGAGTTTTAAAGAAGCTTGGTCTAGAATTTTTGATTCTTATAGTAAAACTGAACCTAAAATGACTCTAAGTTTGCTTCTTAGTAACTTTTATTTTGGGCTTATTCTTCGCTATAGATATGCCTTAGATGCTGTAGTGGGAGGAGATTTTCTTCACTGTGATGGGGATCAAGCTTTTAATGCCATAAAAAATTGCTTACATCATCTAGCTCCGCTAATAATTTTGATTCATCTCTTGCTAGCATTCATAATAGATTAAACACTCTCGAAACAAATATATCTTGTTTAAAAGAAGGGTACAACCAGATTCGCGAATATTATGATTATGTTCCAGTAAGCTTTGAACCTTCAATGTGGGTGCCTACTATTAAAGTTGCTATTTTTGTTGATATTTTTTATGCTCGTTGTGATATTATGTCCGAGTTCTGCCTTATGCCTAAAAGTATTTATGAATCTTTGACACTTTGGGAACTTACTGAAGGAGGAGAAGGAATAACTCTTACCGATAACTCTGTTATAATTCCTAAGGGAATAACTGAAGGCGTGTTCACAACCTTTCTTGGAAGAACGGTATCCACTGATTATCTCGTTGTTGAATGTGTAGGGACAGGACAAATCACACTTGGAAGATCCCTGCTGAAACTAGTGGGAGCAATCATAGATGTCGGGAAAGACACTCTAAATTTTACCTCTACACCCGGATGCGGTCATATATTCCCTAAACCAAAGAGTAAGAATAAGAGTAAGAAGGGTAGGCGCAAAGCCCCTGGTAAGAATGTTAATGCTTCATCTCTTGATAATACTTGATTCACACTTTCTGCGCCTAGCTGAAAGGCGTTAAAGAAAAGCGCTTATGGGAGACAACCCATTATTTTACTTCTACAACAATTTTGTTTTATATTTGAGTCTTGGAAGTTGTTACTACTGTAGCAACCTCTCCTTATCTTTATTTTATTACATTGTTGTGCCAAGTAAAGTCTTTGATAGTAAGGTTGATACTAGAATTGGATTACTGCGCAGAAATAGATTTCTTGCTGTCACGAAATTGAGTAGCCCCGTCTGTAGGCAACTCAGAAAAATCTGCCAATTTACGTGCGTGATCCTCAGATATGTACACAACTTTCATTCAGTATGCGCTTTTTCATCTGAATAAGTTAAGTTCCCCTAAAAAATTCGTCTTTACGGACTGTTCTGTTTTGACAGATTCTGCCTTTTATTTCGCATTGCCTGTTTTGCTATGTTGGATGGATTTCTTTGTTCCATTAACTTTCAGTAGCTTTGTGCAATGTCCAGAAGTGTTAAGAATGATTATGTCACCTCTGAATATGTGAGTTTTTGATTGTGCACTAACCCTCTAATGAGTTTGTTTTGAGTTTGGTGTGGAGGAAGTTTTCAAGGATCAAGAGAGGAGGATGATACAATATGATCAAGAAGAGTGAAAAGTCTAAGCTTGGGGATGCCCCCGTGGTTCATCCCTGCATATTTCAAGAAGACTCAAGCATCTAAGCTTGGGGATGCCCAAGGCATCCCCTTCTTCATCGACAACTTATCAGGTCACCTCTAGTGAAACGATATTTTTATTCCGTCACATCTTATGTGCTTTACTTGGAGCATCTGTATGTTTTTATTTTTTGTTTGTGTTTGAATAAAATCGGATCCTAGCATTCTTTGTTTGGGAGAGAGACACGCTCCGCTGTTTCATATGAACACAGGTGTTCTTAGCTTTACTTTTAATGTTCATGGCGAAGGTTGAAACTGCTTAGTTCATTGTTATATGTTTGGAAACAGAAAATGCTTCATGTGGTAATTGGTATATTTTCTTGAATAATTTGATACTTGGCAATTGTTGTGCTCATTAGATCATGTTTAAGCTCTTGCATCATGTACCTTGCACCTATTAATGAAGAACTACCATAGAGCTTGTTGAAATCTGGTTTGCATGATTGGTCTCTCTAAAGTCTAGATATTTTCTGGTGAGGTGTTTGAACAACAAGGAAGACAGTGTAGAGTCTTATAATGCTTGCAATATGTTCTTATGTAAGTTTTGATGTACCGGTTCATACTTGTGTTTGCTTCAAACAACCTTGCTAGCCAAAGCCTTGTATTGAGAGGGAATACTTCTCTTGCATCCAAATCCTTGAGCCAAAAACTATGCCATTTGTGTCCACCATACCTACCTACTACATGGTATTTTTCTGCCATTCCAAAGTAAATTACTTGAGTGCTACCTTTAAAATTTCATTTCTTGTCTTTGCAATATATAGCTCATGGGAAAATAGCTTAAAAACTATTGTGGTAAAGAATATGTAGCTTATGTATCTTATTTCTTATAAGTTGCTTGTTGAGCGGTAACCATGTTTCTGGGGACGCCATCAACTATTACACCTTTGTTGAATCATGTGAGTTGCTATGCATGTTCGTCTTGTCTGAAGTAAGGGTGATTTATCATGATCAAATGGTTTGAGTATGCATATTGTTAGAGAAGAACATTGGGCCGCTAGCTAAAGCCATGTATCATGGTGGAAGTTTCAGTTTGGACATTAATCCTCAATCTCTTATGAGAATATTATCTGTTGTTGAATGCTTATGCATTAAAGAGGAGTCCATTATCTGCTTTCTATGTTGTCCCGGTATGGATGTCCTAAGTTGAGATCTATCAAAAACGAGAAATCAAATGCGATCTATCTCCTTGGACCTTTGTACAGGCGGCATAGAGGTACCCCTTTGTGACACTTGGTTGAAACATATGTTATGCAATGATAATCCATGTAAATCCAAGCTAATTAGGACAAGGTATGAGCACTATTGGTATTCTATGCATGAGGCTTGCAACTTATAGGATGTCTTATGCATAACACATATGAATTATTACTACCGTTGACAAAATTGTTTCTATGTTTTCAAAATAAAAGCTCTAGCACAAAAATAGTAATCCATGCTTCCCTCTGCGAAGGGCCATTCTTTTACTTTATGTTGAGTCAGTTTACCTACTTCTTTCTGTCTTAGAAGCAAACACTTGTGTCAACTGTGTGCATTGATTCCTACATACTTGCTTATTTGCATTCATCATATTACTTTGTGTTGACAATTATCCATGAGATATACATGTTGAAGTTGAAGCAACTGCTGAAACTTATATCTTCCTTTGTGTTGCTTCAAAACTTTCTACTAAGAATCTATTGCTTTGTGAGTTAACTCCTATGCAAGTCTTATTGATGCTTGTCTTGAAAGTACTATTCATGAAAAGTCTTTGCTATATGATTCAGTCGTTTAATCATTGTCTTTACCATTGCTTCGAATCACTTCATTCACCTCATATGCTTTACAATAGTATTGATCAAGATTATGATAGCATATCACTTCAGAAATTATCCTTGTTATCGTTTACCTACTCGAGGGCGAGTAGGAACTAAGCTTGGGGATGCTTGATACGTCTCAAACGTATCTATAATTTCTTATGTTCCATGCTACTTTTATGACAATACTCACATGTTTTATACAGACTTTATGTCATTATTATGCATTTTCCGGCACTAACCTATTGACAAGATGCCGAAGCGCCAGTTCCTGTTTTGTGCTGTTTTTGGTTTCATAAATCCTACAAAGGAAATATTCTCGGAATTGGACGAAATCAAAGCCCAGGGTCTTATTTTTCCACGGAGCTTCCAGAAGACTGAAGAGCATACGAAGTGGGGCCACGAGGTGGCCAGACCACAGGGCGGCGCGGCCAAGGAGGGGCCCACGCTGGCCTGTGGTGTGGGCCCCTCGTGCCTCTCCCGACTCTGCCCTTCCGCCTACTTATACTCTCCGTCGCGAAAACCCTATTACCGAGAGCCACGATACGAGAAAAGTTCCAGAGATGCCGCCGCCGCCAATCCCATCTCGGGGGATTCAGGAGATCGCCTCCGGCACCCTGCCGGAGAGGGGAATCATCACCCGGAGGACTCTTCATCACCATGATCGCCTCCGGACTGATGTGTGAGTAGTTCATCCTTGGACTATGGGTCCATAGCAGTAGCTAGATTGTTATCTTCTCCTCATTGTGCTATCATGTTAGATCTTGTGAGCTGCCTATCATGATCAAGATCGTCTATTTGTAATGCTACATGTTGTGTTTGTTGGGATCCGATGAATATGGAATACTATGTCAAGTTGATTATTGATCTATCATATATTTGTTGTTTATGATCTTGCATGCTCTCCGTTGCTAGTAGAGGCTCTGGCCAAGTTGATACTTGTGACTCCAAGAGGGAGTATTTATGCTCGATAGTGGGTTCATGCCTCCATTGAATCTGGGACAGTGACATAAAGTTCTAAGGTTGTGGATGTGCTGTTGCCACTAGGGATAAAACATCGATGCTTTGTCTAAGGATATTTGTGTTGATTACATTACACACCATACTTAATGCAATTGTCTGTTGTTTGCAACTTAATACTGGAAGGGGTGCGGATGCTAACCCGAAGTAGGCATAGATGCATGCTGGATAGCGGTTTATGTACTTTGTCGTAATGCCCTAAGTAAATCTCATATTACTCATCATGATATGTATGTTAATTGTTATGCCCTCTCTATTTGTCAATTGCCCAACTGTAATTTGTTCACCCAACATGCTATTTCTTATTGGAGAGACACCACTAGTGAACTGTGGACCCCGGTCCATTCTTTTACATCTGAAATACAATCTACTGCAATCATTGTTCTCTGCTGCTCATTGCAAACAAACATCATTTTCCACACCATACATTTAATCCTTTGTTTACAGCAAGCCGGTGAGCTTGACAACCTCACTGTTAAGTTGGGGCAAAGTATTTTGATTGTGTTGTGTAGGTTCCACGTTGGCCCCGGAATCCCTGGTGTTGCGCCGCACTACACTCCTCCACCAACAACCTTCACGTGGCCTTTGACTCCTACTGGTTCGATAACCTTGGTTTCTTACTGAGGGAAAACTTGCTGCTGTACGCATCACACCTTCCTCTTGGGGTTCCCAACGGACGTGTGCTTCACGCGTCAACACTGGAAAACGCGGGTTTCTGTAAGAAAAAGTATCAGTAGTACTAGTGTGCCATTATAAATTTTTATTATTTTGATAATCCTTTGTCACCTAAGATCGATTTTTTTCTATATGTCAAATTTATTTCTGGAAACCCTTCATAATGAGGATTGACTTGACGTGATGATAAATTTACTTGTAATAGCCTCCTCATATAAATGAAATTCATTAATAACAATTGAAATAGGTTAATTATAAATTAATTATGGGCAAACTTTCACAAAAGGTCAATTAGAAGTAATTTTGCTTGAAGAAAAAATTGAGCTTATCTTCGGTGTCTAATGGGACCAGTATTACATCTACATTAAATGGTAGACAAATATAGTATCATATTAGAAGCCTTGAATTAATATTTTCCAAACAAAAGTAAAAAAATTATTTCCAGGATATATGCAATAATTTTTTGCGGCTATATTTTCCTTCTCGAGTAGTTTATACATTTTAATATTCCCCACATTGTCTTCGCCCTTCATCAAACCATAGTTTCCTCCATTGATCTCAAACTTCAAAGCCATCGATTATTCCAACGTCGAATAACAATAACCCTAAATACCATGAGAACCGCACTCCTCCTCGTCGCCATTACCACTCTCATTTATGCCGCTGCAGTGCCCGCCACGGCAAACCCCGATGATTGGTCCAAGATTAAGAACATCACCGATCCATACATCCAGGGGCTCGGCAAGTGGCTGGTGACGGAGCACACCAAAATGGGGGGCAATGATGGGCTCAAGTTTCAGAAGGTGCTAAGCGGCGAATATCAAATTAGGAATGGTGTAAGTTATTGGCTTGTCATCGTTGCCATGAGACCAGGTGGCTCACATGGCACATACAAAGGATGGTTACTAGAGGAAGTCCCGAGTAACCAGAACACATGGAAGCTCGTAAATTTCAGCCCTTTAGACTAGTCGGGTTACCTTTAGTGTTGTAATAAATTTACAAGAAATTATATGGTGTTTCTCTTTAATTTTGCATGCATGCTTCTGTTGGACTATGGAGATATTAAGAAAATGAATCCTCGCATGCAAATCCTATTTCTTCTAACTATTAGGAATCAATGATAGCCATGTGATTAAGAGTTCACTTCACAATATGGCGGCGGTCAACATGTCTTCTCTGTGTTTGTTGTCACATAATACAATTTTATCATCAAGCTAAGAGACAATAGGTGGTATTTTATTTTAAGACACGTTTTCTACACTTTGATGCTCTTGTTCTTTCTATCAAGTTAAGTTTTTGTGTTGGTCCATACGATGGATGTAAGATCCCAGGTGCTTGGTCAACATCTTTTTTTAGTGATAGTATGTAGTATTTATACCAGTTTGATTCCTTCATCAAATATTAGTTTTCCAAAATCCTTATAACGGACAATGTTAGGATAGTAGTCGATTGAGTTACGTATCATCTTCCATGAATTTTCTAGTGGTACGAGACATTTTGGTAAAACCCAAAAAGTTACCTCTCATTTGAAGGGTTTGATGACAACTGGAAAACGCGGGTTTCTGTAAGAAAAAAGTATCAGTAGTACTAGTGTACTATTATAAATTTTTATTATTTTGATAATCCTTTGTCACCTAAGATCGAATTTTTTTTCTATATGTCAAATTGTTTCTCGAAACCCTTCATAATGAGGATTGACTTGACGTGATGATAAATTTACTTCTAATAGCCTCCTCATATAAATGAAATTCATTAATAACAATTGAAATAGGTTAATTATAAATTAATTATGGGCCAACTTTCACAAAAGGTCAATTAGAAGTAATTTTGCTTGAAGAAAAAATTGAGCTTATCTTCGGTGTCTAATGGGAGCAGTATTACATCTACATTAAATGGTAGACAAATATAGTATCATATTAGAAGCCTTGAATTAATATTTTCCAAACAAAAGAAAAAATTGTATTTCCAGGATATATGCAATAATTTTTTGCTGCTATATTTTCCTTCTCGAGTAGTTTATATATTTCAATATTCCCCACATTGTCTTCGCCCTTCATCAAACCATAGTTGCCTCCATAGATCTCAAACTTCAAAGCCATCGATTATTCCAACGTCGAATAATAATAACCCAAAATACCATGAGAACCGCACTCCTCCTCGTCGCCATTACCACTCTCATCTATGCCGCTGCAGTGCCCGCCACGGCAAACCCCGATGATTGGTCCAAGATTAAGAACATCACCGACCCATACATCCAGGGGCTCGGCAAGTGGCTGGTGACGGAGCACACCAAAATGGGGGCAATGATGGGCTCAAGTTTCAGAAGGTGCTAAGCGGCGAATATCAAATTAGGAATGGTGTAAGTTATCGGCTTGTCATCGTTGCCATGAGACCAGGTGGCTCACATGGCACATACAAAGGATGGTTACTAGAGGAAGTTCCGAGTAACCAGAACACATGGAAGCTCATAAATTTCAGCCCTTTAGACTAGTCGGGTTACCTTCAGTGTTGTAATAAATTTACAAGAAATTATATGGTGTTTTTCTTGAATTTTGCATGCATGCTACTGTTGGACTATAGAGATATTAAGAAAATGAATCCTAGCATGAAAATCCTATTTCTTATAATTTTTAGGAATCAATGATAGCCATGTGATTAAGAGTTCACTTCACAATATGGCGGCGGACGACATGTCTTCTCTGTGTTTGTTGTCACATAATACAGTTTTATCATCAAGCTAAGAGACAATAGGTGGTATTTTATTTTAGGACACGTGTTCTACACTTTGATGCTCTTGTTCTTTCTATCAAGTTAAGTTTTTGTGTTGGTCCATATGATGGATGCAAGATCCCAGGTGCTTGGTCGACGTCTTTTTTTAGTGATAGTATGTATAGTATTTATACCAGTTTGATTCCTTCATCAAAAATTAGTTTTCCAAAATCCTTATAACGGACAATGTTAGGATAGTAGTCGATTGAGTTAATGTATCATCTTCCATGAATTTGCTAATGGTACGAGACATTTTGGTAAAACCCAAAATGTTACCTCTCATTTGAAGGGTTTGATGACAGCTGGAAAATGCGGGTTTCTGTAAGAAAAAATTATCAGTAGTACTAGTGTGCTATTAAAATTTTTATTATTTTGATAATCCTTTGTCACCTAAGATCGATTTTTTTTCTTCTATATGTCAAATTTATTTCTGGAAACCCTTCATAATGAGGATTGACTTGACGTGATGATAAATTTACTTCTAATAGCCTCCTCATATAAATGAAATTCAATAATAACAGTTGAAATAGGTTAATTATAAATTAATTATGGGCCAACTTTCACAAAAGGTCAATTAGAAGTAATTTTGCTTGATGAAAAATTTGAGCTTATCTTCGGTGTCGAATGGGAGCAGTATTACATCTACATTAAATGGTAGACAAATATAGTATCATATTAGAAGCCTTGAATTAATATTTTCCAAACAAAAGAATTTTTTTTTTCCAGGATATATGCAATAATTTTTTGATGCTATATTTTCCTTCTCGAGTAGTTTATATATTTCAATATTCCCCACATTGTCTTTGCCCTTCATCAAACCATAGTTGCCTCCATAGATCTCAAACTTCAAAGCCATCGATTATTCCAACGTCGAATAATAATAACCCTAAATACCATGAGAACCGCACTCCTCCTCGTCGCCATTACCACTCTCATTCATGCCGCTGCAGTGCCCGCCACGGTAAACCCCGATGATTGGTCCAAGATTAAGAACATCACCGACCCATACATCCAGGGGCTCGGCAAGTGGCTGGTGATGGAGCACACCAAAATGGGGGGCAATGATGGGCTCAAGTTTCAGAAGGTGCTAAGCGGCGAATATCAAATTAGGAATGGTGTAAGTTATCGGCTTGTTATCGTTGCCATGAGACCAGGTGGCTCACATGGCACATACAAAGGATGGTTACTAGAGGAAGTCCCGAGTAACCAGAACACATGGAAGCTCATAAATTTCAGCCCTTTAGACTAGTCGGGTTACCTTTAGTTTTGTAATAAATTTACAAGAAATTATATGGTGTTTCTCTTTAATTTTGCATGCATGCTTCTCTTGGACTATGGAGATATTAAGAAAATGAATCCTCGCATGCAAATCCTATTTCTTCTAATTGTTAGGAATCAATGATAGCCATGTGATTAAGAGTTCACTTCACAATATGGTGGCGGTCGACATGTCTTCTCTGTGTTTGTTGTCACATAATACAATTTTATCATCAAGTTAAGAGAAAATAGGTGGTATTTTATTTTAAGACATGTGTTCTACACTTTGATGCTCTTGATCTTTCTATCAAGTTAAGTTTTTGTGTTGGTCCATACGATGGATGCAAGATCCCAGGTGCTTGGTCGACGTCTTTTTTTAGTGATAGTATGTAGTATTTATACCAGTTTTATTCCTTCATCAAAAATTAGTCTTCCAAAATCCTTATAACGGACAATGTTAGGATAGTAGTCGATTGAGTTAATGTATCATCTTCCATGAATTTTCTAGTTGTACGAGACAGTTTGGTAAAACCCAAAATGTTACCTCTCATTTGAAGGGTTTGATGACAACTGGAAAACGCGGGTTTCTGTAAGAAAAAAGTGTCAGTAGTACTAGTGTACTATTATAAATTTTTATTATTTTGATAATCCTTTGTCACCTAATATAGATTTTTTTTTTCTATATGTCAAATTTATTTCTTGAAACCCTTCATAATGAGGATTGACTTGACGTGATGATAAATTTACTTCTAATAGCCTCCTCATATAAATGAAATTCATTAATAACAATTGAAATAGGTTAATTATAAATTAATTATGGGCCAACTTTCACAAAAGGTCAATTAGAAGTAATTTTGCTTGAAGAAAAAATTGAGCTTATCTTCGGTGTCTAATGGGAGCAGTATTACATCTACATTAAATGGTAGAAAAATATAGTATCATATTAGAAGCCTTGAATTAATATTTTCCAAACAAAAGAAAAAATTGTATTTCCAGGATATATGCAATAATTTTTTGCTGCTATATTTTCCTTCTCGAGTAGTTTATATATTTCAATATTCCCCACATTGTCTTTGCCCTTCATCAAACCATAGTTGCCTCCATAGATCTCAAACTTCAAAGCCATCGATTATTCCAACGTCGAATAATAATAACCCTAAATACCATGAGAACCACACTCCTCCTCGTCGCCATTACCACTCTCATTCAAGCCGCTGCAGTGCCCGCCACGGCAAACCCCGATGATTGGTCCAAGATTAAGAACATCACCGACCCATACATCCAGGGGCTCGGCAAGTGGCTGGTGACGGAGCACACCAAAATGGGGGGCAATGATGGGCTCAAGTTTCAGAAGGTGCTAAGCGGCGAATATCAAATTAGGAATGGTGTAAGTTATCGGCTTATCATCGTTGCCATGAGACCAGGTGGCTCACTGTTATCACCAGAATTTGACCAAGTCAGAGGTGGGCCACGATCAAGATGGGCTTGAAGATTATATACGGAAGAAATACGTGGATCGGCCTTATATGCAAAGTTGGGCTAGATTGCCCATATATCTGTAATATAGTAGATCGTATCTTAGATAGAGTTTTCCCCGTGCACGGTTAGGTGCACGCCTAAATTAGAAAGTCCCCTGGACTATAAATATGTATCTAGGGTTTATGGAATAAACAACAACCAACGTTCAACCAACCAATCAATCTCGGCGCATCGCCAACTCCTTCGTCTCTAGGGTTTCTACCGGTAAGCAACATGCTGCCTAGATCGCATCTTGCGATCTAGGCAGCACAAGCTTTATGTTGTTCATGCGTTGCTCGTACTGAAGCCTTTTTGATGGCGAGCAACATAGTTATCATAGATGTGTTAGGGTTAGCATAGTTCTTCGTATAACATGCTATCGTAGTGCAACCCTTGCATATCTAGCCGCCCTTACACCTATCTTAGGTGTAGGGGCGGCACCCCGCTTGATCATTATTTAGTAGATCCGATCCATTACGGTTGCTCCTTGTTCATCAAGGATTAGTTTAATATCTGCAATAGTTAGGCCTTACAAAGGGTTGGAGGATCCAGCGGCACGTAGGGTGTCGTTTGCTAGTCCTAGGCAGGATGTTCCGGGGATCAACCTCGTGTTGGTTTTTAGGCCCTATCTAGGATCGGCTTACGATCACCGTGCGTGGCCACGAGGCCCAATCGTGAGTAGGATGATCCGATTATGCGGTGAAAACCCTACATCGTCGTAGATCGAATTAGCTTTATCTTGATCAAGCAGGACCACCATATATTCGTGCACCTCGTACGAATCATGGGTGGATCGGCTCCTTGAGCCGATTCACAGGATAACCTGAGAGCCGATCGAGGCTCGTATTTAATGTTTACGTGTATGCCATGCAGGAAACTAAGCGAGGCATCTCCATCACCTTCCTGACCAGGTATAGGTCAGGTGGCACGCCCTTGCATCAGCATCGGACGTGTGTACCAGAGGCTTTGCGGGCCGTCGCTCGGAGGGACCTCGGCCAGCCGCAGCCCTAGGTTGTTCCCGGCTCTACTGTGTTGCCCGTCGCTGCCCGCCGGTGGGTTTTGACAGCAACACATTCTGGCACGCCCGGTGGGACAAGCTTCGACATCAACCACATCGCCATCTACATCTGAGATGGCGGACGGCACTCCAGTCACGTACGAGGATCTGACCGACGAGCTCAAGAAGAAGTATGACGAGATCAAAGTCATCCTCGAAGCCGACCTCATCGGCTCTTTCCACAGAACCCGTGCACATGGCATCCGGTGGAAGGGGTTCTCACCGGAAGGCGCGCTCGATGGAGTGGACCTATCCGTCCCGTCGGAAGAACGTACCAGGTCCCTGCGCCAGGAGATTAGCTGCATGGTGACTCACTCGCTGCATCGCCATTCTGAGAGCCTGGTGAATACTTTGGAGCATGTTGCTTTTCGGATGATCCAGGAGGTCATGAAGCATCAGCACTTTCTATTAGGACCAGCTCTCGGGACCTACCAAGGGGAAGTGCCACTTCAGCCCCGTCCACCGTCGGCATTCGCGTTGGCGACACCAGAAGTGCCACTTCAGCCCCGTCCACCGTCGGCATTCGCGTTGGCGACACCAGAAGTGCCTAATCCACCGTCATGCGCCGCTGAAGACACTTACCCCAGGAGGTGCCAGCCAAGATACTTGTTCAGCATCGACATGGTAGAACTGGGGCACCGCCCTGATGAGGGTGGAGACGAGGGCAGCTGCTCTCATAGCGAAGATAAGGAAGAAGCTGCTCCACGCGATCGGCCCCGACACTGCCAAAAGGTCCTGGTGATGATCAAGATGGAAGCCGATTCTAGCGATCGGCCCGTATTATCCATACCACCTGCTCTCCCAGTATGTGGCGTCGACCTCACAGGTGACGGAAAGCTAGGGTATGGGTTTACATTGGCTGATGAGCTAGCTAGAGGAAGTCGACATTGGTCCTGGGGATAAGCCGCGACCGACTTTTATCAGCAAGAAGTTAGATCCACAGCTCAGGGGACAGATGATAGCTCTGTTGAAGGAATACCCAGATTGCTTTGCATGGGATTACACAGAGATGCCTGGGTTGGACAGGAGCATCATTGAACACCGGCTCCCCCTTAAGAAAGGATTTTGGCTGTTCCAACAACGAGCACGTCAGATGAGGGCCGAAATTCTAGAAGAAGTCAAGAAAGAGATCGAGAAGATGTTGGCCGCCGGGTTCATCAGGCCATGCAGGTATGTTGAGTGGATCTCCAATATCGTGCCTGTAGAGAAGAAGGACGGCCGATGGCGTGTGGCCATCGATTTCTGAGATCTCAATAGAGCCACTCCAAAGGACGAATATCCGATGCCGGTGGCAGAAACATTGATAAATGCCGCTGCTGGCCACAAGGTGTTGAGCTTCATGGATGGCAACGCCGGCTATAACCAGATCTTCATGGCTCCGGAAGATATACACAAGACCGCATTCAGAGTACCAGGAGCAGTAGGTTTGTTTGAATATGTGGTCATGACCTTTGGGTTGAAGAATGCTGGTGCGACGTACCAACGAGCCATGAATTATATATTTCATGATCTGATCGGTAAGTTGGTGGAGATCTATATCGACGACGTGGTAGTCAAATCTGTCTCCATGGGGGGACACTTGGATGATTTACGGCGCGTCCTAGACCAAACTCGGAAATTCGGACTGAGAATGAATCCGAAGAAGTGTGCTTTTGGCGTGACGGCTGGTCAATTCCTAGGTTTTCTGGTTCATGAACGGGGAATTGAGATCGGCCTGAAAAGTCAGGAGGCGGTGCGTACCATGCAGCCGCCAACCACGAAGAAGGAGCTCCAACGTCTCATCGGCAAGATCAATTTTGTCCGACGATTCATCTCTAATCTGTCAGGGCGAATCGAGCCGTTCATGGCGCTGGTGAAGACTAAATCTGATGACGAGTTCCACTGGGGGGCAGAACAGCAACAGGCGTTTGATGAGATTAAGCGGTATCTGACGACGCCGCCTGTGCTAGTTCCGCCCCAGCAAGACAGGCCGTTCTACATCTACTTGTCAGTAGCTGACACGTCCATCGCTTCGGTAGTGGTGCAACTCTACGAGGGCGTTGAAAAGGTCGTTTTCTACCTCAGCAGAAGGATGCTGGACGCGGAGACAAGATATCCTGAGGTCGAGAAACTTTGCCTCTGCCTGTTCTTTACCTGCACCAAGCTTCATCACATCCTTTTGACGGCAGAGATCATCGTCATATGCAAGTCAGATGTTGTCAAGCACATGCTGTCGGCCCCTGTTTTGAAAGGCCGACTTGGTAAGTGGATGTTTGCGTTGTCAGAATTCGATCTCCGGTATCAGCCTGCGAAAGCAGTCAAGGGACAAGCATTGGCCGATCTTATCGCTGAACGGATCAGTACCAATATAGCAGCACTATCTATACATGCATGGGCTATGTTCTTCGATGGATCGGTTTGTGACGATGGTTGTGGCATCGGCATTCTGCTCGTGTCGCCTCGGGGGGCAGAATACTCCTTCTCCATCAGATTATCTACCCCTTGCACCAACAACGTAGCAGAATATGAGGCAATACGTAAGGGAATGGAGTTGCTACTGGAAGCCGGAGCTGAAGCAGTAGAGCTTTTTGGAGACTCAAAGTTGGTGATTAACCAGCTCACGGATGAATATAAGTGCGAAAGTGAATCGCTTTTCCCATATTGGGTGGAATGCCGTGAGTTGATGACACAGTTTCGGTACATCAACTTTAATTGGGTCCCAAGATCCCAAAATGCCGAGGCCAACAATCTCGCACAAATGGCGTCAGGCTATATAGATATATCTGACGGGTCAGAGGTTCAGGTACAATTCCTGGAACAGGATGATTGGAGAGCCGAAATCTTCAATTATTTAAAAGATTTGGCTCGGCGGGCACCTAAACGGATAAGGTACAAAGCCATGAAGTATGTCCTCATAGGAGACGATATTTTCTACAGGACGTTGGAAGGGTTACTACTCAAGTGCCTGGGGCCAACTGAGTCTAATCGGCTCTTACATGAGGTGCATGAAGGCGCCTGTGGAACTCATCAGTCGGCTCACAAGATGAAGTGGTTAATCAGGCGATCAGGGTTTTTGGCCCACCATGCTTGAAGATTGCTTCAATTATTACAAGGGGTGCCAAGCGTGCCAGATGTTCGGGAAGATTCAGATGGTACCAGCATCAGCGATGAACCCTATCATCAAACCTTGGCCGTTTCGGGGGTGGGGCATGGATATGATCGGCAAAATCCATCCGGCGTCGAGCAAAAAACATGAATGGATTTTGGTTATCACAGATTACTTCACCAAGTGGGTGGAAGCCGTCCCTATGAAAAAGGTGAAATCAGAAGATGTGATCAAATTTGTGAAAGAACACGTCATTCATAGGTTCAGGATTCCCCAAACTATCACGACCGATGGAGGTTCGGTCTTTGTTTCTAAAGAATTCAGGAAGTTCTGCGATGACATGGGGATTAAACTGATCCGATCATCCCCGTACTATGCTCAAGCTAACGGGCAGGCTGAAGCGTCCAATCAGAGTCTAATCAAGCTGATCAAGAGGAAAATTGACGAGAACCCTAGGGATTGGCATGAGAAGTTGTCAGAAGCATTATGGGCCTACCGCATGTCGTGCCATGGAGCTATAAAGACTTCGCCGTACCAGCTTGTCTATGGACAGGAAGCCGTATTGCCTTGGGAAATTACGGCTGGATCAAGACGTGTCACGTTTCAGAATGATCTGACAGCTGAAGAATATGCAGCCTTGATGAGCGACACTATTGAGGACGCAACAGAGCTTAGGCTTTGGTCGTTGGAGAAGATTAAGGAGAACAAAGCCAGGGTGGCTCGTGCCTACAATAAAAAGGTTAGACCAAAGGAGTTCCAAGTTGGTGATCTAGTATGGGAAGCTGTGTTGCCGTTAGGAACCAGGGACAAGGCATATGGCAAATGGTCTCCTAATTGGCATGGTCCGTACAAAGTTGTCCAGGCCTTGAAGGGTAATGCATACATGTTGGAAGAGTTGGACGGCGAAAAGTTCCCAGTAGCTGTCAATGGTCAACACCTCAAGAAATATTTCCCAAGCATGTGGGATGACGGGCAGTAAGATGTGAGGGCCGATTTAAAATCAGCCAGTAAAAAAAAATCATCACAGCCGATGCGCAGGCATCGACTTGAGAAGACGTATGGAGATAACAGTATGCAAATACAGCCGATACACGGGCATCGACTTCAGAATAACCAAGCCGATACGCTGATATCGACTCTAGAGGAATAAGCCCAAACTAGCAAATTAACAGGATCGGTTCAGACCAGAAATCATGATGTGTGAGACGAATTTCTTAGGGGTTGCTGAGGAGTTCATTCTGATGGTTTGGACGAGAATTAGGCCTATTGAGGCCTGTTGGACTGCGTGTTTAGGCAACAGCTTGGCCTCGGATCGCAATACGAGCCGATGTTCTGCTATCGGCTCTCTGTACGGCAGCCCCATTCGACAATCGGCAAGGTTGACAAGGGATTTTTCTTCATTAATAGGGGGATTCCTTACAAAGAAAGAGCCGATTGCTCAAGGGAGAAGAGGGCAAAAGCCAACTACTACTACTGATCCCTAATCTAGGGGCCGTTGCTGCCCTCGTCGTCGCTGCCTCCGGCGCAGCTGCTGAGAGGCTCCTCATCGGAGCTTCCGTAGCCTTCTACGGGAGCCTCATCTTCCTCATCGTCGTCCTCGTTGTCATCGTCCCACCAGGTGCGGAGGCGCTTCGCTGGTGGGTAACCTTCAAGGGAGTCGTCGTCGTCATCGTCCTCCTCCGCCTCTTCCTCGGAAGAGGTGAAATCGTCCCAGGAGAAGCGGTCGTCCTCGCTCTCCGCCTCCTCTTCCCCTTCGACGAGGAATTGAAGGTCGCCCTCTCCGTCGGTCAGGGATTTGTCATCCTCAGACCAGATGGAGGAATCGTGTTCCTCCTTGTCCCACGTCATCGGGGCGAGAATGTCGTGCGCCGCCAATGAGCCCCACTCCGGCGTCGGCTCGCGGGAGGAGGAGGAGTCAGAGAAGACTGACGAGGAAGAGGAGGGAGAGGAAGACATGGCTATGGGAGATTGGGGGTTTTTTGGGTGCCGATGGCCAGAACAGAGCAAGATGATGAAGTGGCAAACTGCTCAGAGCGGTTAAATAAAGGGGCTATAGTAGAAATTCAATGCCACAGCAGTTTCCGAGGAGGCGGTGCCCAAAGACAACGGTCAAATCACGCGGAATAGTTGAGAAGACAGGGCATCATGATGAAGAATGCTGCGACGGTTCTGCTCTGCCATGACATGACCCGACGAAGAAAAAACGGAGTGATTTTGGAATTGATAATTCCAAAACCAGGGGGGCATGTGTTATCACCAGAATTTGACCAAGTCAGAGGTGGGCCACGATCAAGATGGGCTTGAAGATTATATACGGAAGAAATACGTGGATCGGCCTTATATGCAAAGTTGGGCTAGATTGCCCATATATCTGTAATATAGTAGATCGTATCTTAGATAGAGTTTTCCCCGTGCACGGTTAGGTGCACGCCTAAATTAGAAAGTCCCCTGGACTATAAATATGTATCTAGGGTTTATGGAATAAACAACAACCAACGTTCAACCAACCAATCAATCTCGGCGCATCGCCAACTCTTCATCTCGAGGGTTTCTACCGGTAAGCAACATGCTGCCTAGATCGCATCTTGCGATCTAGGCAGCACAAGCTTTATGTTGTTCATGCGTTGCTCGTACTGAAGCCTTTTTGATGGCGAGCAACGTAGTTATCATAGATGTGTTAGGGTTAGCATAGTTCTTCGTATAACATGCTATCGTAGTGCAACCCTTGCATATCTAGCCGCCCTTACACCTATCTTAGCTGTAGGGGCGGCACCCCGCTTGATCATTATTTAGTAGATCCGATCCGTTACGTGTAATGTCCCAGGTTTAGAGACGATCGAGGGGTAGATTTTAGAAAGGGATGTGCATTGCATAGTAAATTCTGGGGAAATTTCGCGCTTTTAAACAAAAACTGCATCGAAGGGGGACAAGTTTCTCTCTCGACACCTTACAGGGTTAGGGTTTTGAGAGTGCGACAAACTTGTTTCTCACTTCACTAGTTTAGGGTTTTGAGAAGAGAGAGGAGAGTTGCTTGATTGAATTCCAAATGATATGACATGGTTGAATTCAAACCAAGGTTGAATTTGAATTTCAAATTTAAACATCATATGAATATCTCATAATTCAAAATTGAGGTAATTCATTAAACAAATATTAATAATCAAGAATATAAACATTACATTTATTTAGTAAAGCTCATTAAGGAAACTTTGAGCTTTATTAATAATCACACAAGATACATTGTCTTTACAATACCCAGAATTGAAATATAAAATATTACAACACATTACAAGAATTGAATAAATAGAAAATAGAAAATGAAAATTACAAAGATATTGTAAATGGCTAAACTAGATAAGAAAATCTTCATGATTTTCTTGGACATCACTTGATTGAACTTCTTGATCATTTCCTTAAACCTGCATAGGAAGACAACAAAGACAATAAAATAGGGATTATGCCAAGTGGTAAAACCACTTGGCAGGTTAGCAAATATGATCAAATTGAGAGGATAACTCAAACACTGCCGGGGTGTCAAGCCAAAGGACCAAGTCCCAACCTATGAAGCACACAGGCAGCTCACAGGGATAGCTGCATGTCTCACAACACACACAGACCAGGGGAGAGTCACCTAAGTGACATGGTTGTGCTGTCGACCAATGAAGCAGGGTACTGGTTGGTATAAAAGCTTTTCCACCAGCAAACCCTAGCTGATCATCGGCAGAATCTCCCAGGGTAAGAACTCAAGAACAGGAAGAACACATAGCTAGTCAAAACCCACCAGAGACAGTTCCACCAAGAACTGCTTGCTGCTGAGCAACAAATCATGGAATAGATCAAGCATCAGCTAGCCAGGAGGAGCAGGGCAAGCAACTCAACCAGCAGATCAACACTGAAGAAAAACCTCTACACCAACATCAAAATCTAGGAGCTGGAGTGAGGTATACAACTCAACATGAACAAACCAGATGGTTTTGTTCATAAATAAGCATGTGCATCAAACCCACAGAAGCAAAAGGGTGTGAGTACCCTGTTTGTGTCATCATCTGGCTACTAAGCCATATGGTGCAAGCTAGAGTAGAGAGGCCACTGGTTAATCATCTAAAGGGAACAACAGCTATGACACTTATTGCATAACTGGAGGAATCCAGCAAGAGATGAGAGCACAAGTTAGCCTAGATACACACTTAGCACCTACAGCTATGCAGGCCATCAGACTTAGACAAATCATTGTCTAATTTTGATTTCAACATCAAGAGCTACTGGTAATAATCCACTAAATAGATCACCCAGAAAGCATTTGGTGAGCCACAGCAAGCCAACAAGAGGGGAGCTACCCTGGGGCAGCACATGACTACTGCCAGGGTCACCTCAAACCCTAAAACAGCCAAACCATCAAGTCTAGCACAAATATCATCACCCAGAATGGGTTCAAAGTGGAGCTAGGGTCCCCAACTAATGTTGGCATCCCTCTAGCTCAATTAAACAAATTATAAGAGTCATCACTGCAAGCAGTTCATCTCATTTATCCAATAAACAAGGATAAGCTTTACAGATAAATGAAAGAGATAGATCACCAGAAACTGGAACACTTACTCATGATCCAATAGATCACTGGAAGCAACAACAATTGCTTGAGCCAACCACAGCACACACCAGCACAAGGCCTGGTGATGCACAGTCACCAGACTAAGGCCAGACAGGCATAGGCAGTAAATAAAGCAAGCATTGATCAAGCAGCTGTTGATCACTGGATCACCAGAGCTTGCTAAAGCATGCTAGAACCCAATTCTAGCATTATATTGACCATATAAAATAAACAGACACATTGCTTAAGGAATTGCATCACAGATAATCAATCAATAACTTTATAATTGTATCCAGAAGCACATCAAAGGTTTGATGAACCACTGGATCATAATAAACAAATAAACCACTTAGTGCTCATCCTTTAATCATACCAGTAAGCCAACAGCAATGCTCAGATGAGCATGCTCATGAATATGAGCACAAGAATTAGCCACAGTAGCTCAGGCACTTGAAATTATGCAAGAACTATACACTATAATCAAGCCATAGCAATTGAAATGAACACACTTGAGGATCTGGCAAGATTATCAACAAGAACAGAGGCACAAGAATGGAATTAAGCAAGCAGTACTAGCACAGCAAGTGCTTAGGCTAGAAATTCTTACACAGAGATAACAGTAGCACTTAGCAGCATGCGCACAGCAACAGCAAGCATCGCAGCAGCAAGCACAGCTAGCTAGGCGCAGCAGCAGCGCAGCAGCACGGCAGGCATCTCCACGAGATGGAGTAGCCGTGGCCAGAGCTAGAGGATGGGAGAAGAAGGACAGTAGGGAGAGAAAGATAGAGAGAGAGAGAGAGAGTGGCGCACGTACCCGAGGCGAGCAGACAATAGTCGCGGCCATGGCAGCCACGGCGGCGCATGCCGAGTGCACGGTAGCACCTGGCCAGGCCAGGCCACGCTCAGACAAGCGCCGCAGCATCCCGCACCACTGCGGCGAGGCCCACGGCGGCGCCATCACGCCTGGAACCTCTGGAAGCAGCGAGATCGCCACGGATCCCGTAACCCTAGCCACGGCGAGGGGGTCGGGGATGAGCTGGAGCAACGCCAGTTCCAGATCGACGCGGATGAGAAGGACCGGCGTCACGAGGCGGTTCGATTGCGCCCCATGGCGAGGGCCATGGCGGTCGGAGTTCGCCGGAATCAGCCGGCGACGGCGAGGGCGACACAGGTCGCCAGAGAGAAGGGTCGAGGCGGCGTGGTGGGGAAGGGGAGTGAGCGACCGCTCGGGTCGGTTGGACCCGAGCTGGTCTAACCCAACCCACTGGGCTCCACTGACAGGTGGGCCCAGGGGCAAATTTGGTATTTCACAAATTCTATAAATACTGAAACTTTGAAAATTCATACCAAATGTTTAAAAGCTCCAAAAAAATAATTAAAAATATGAAAACCACTCAGTATAAAAATATCTATCATAATAAAATATGAAATAGAATTTTTGAAGTTAAACAAAAATAAGTTCAAATTTGATGATTTAAATAATCATTTAAATCACACCTTTTATTTTCAATAATGAAAATAAGTACATAAAGTATTTTGGACTAGAAAAACATCTTGACAACATTTCAAGGTTGTATTTACTCTAAATATAATATCTCCAAATTTATTCTTAGTATTAACCTCTCACATGAAATAATAACGACATCGGAAGGGGGGAACAAACCCTAAAAATGGAATCATGCATAATTGCTTCTTTAACCATTGCCCTTATCGGACAATGATGCTATTTTTCAGAACAAGAGGACAAGGGTCAGTCCATACCTTCCAACTGCAGAACTTTGCAGTGTTCAGGCAAGTTCATCACTTGCTCATGTCATTTGAGTATTTTTATCAAATTACTTGCAAAGTAATATGGTTATCACTACTGCACAAAAATCAAAACCACTACTTTCATAACTATGAATATGACTATGTGGTGGGCAATGGAACCATGGATTGTGTTGATATGGTGGAGGTTCCATTGCACGGGCTTATATCCATCTAGGATTAAACAACAAATGTAAGATGATTCTTGTGCCGTAATATCCGTGTTAACCATAAGATCCGGAGTGGGACGGAGTAGTCAAAAGTGTTTCCACCTCTCGTTCATCAACGGATGCACTTTACCGTAGACACTTGTATCTGTCAGGGCAAGCGGTAGGCTGGGGAAGCCTTAAGTCCCCACGGCATAGTCCGTAGACACTTGTCGCTCGAAGTGCAAGCGGTGGGCTGGGGAAGCCTAAAGTCCCCACGGTATTGCGGTCTATGATGGGTTGCAGCTACCGGCGAAGGAGTTTGGTTAACGAGTCCCAAACTGTTGTCGTGGTCGGGGTCCATCCTTAAGTGGTATAAGAGGACCGACGAGGACCCAGGGTCGGGGTATGCAACAAAGGGTGGGTGTTCGAGGTAGCGGAGGAACATGATTGACTAGACCTTATACCGGGCCTCACACCTAAGGAAGTGTGGACGGGAAAGCTGCCCGGTTGGCACCAAGGTTAAGATCTCTTATGGGTAAAGCAACACACCTCTGCAGAGCATAAGAACTGTGACCTATCACTCCCTGTTCCGGGATTGAGGAACTGCGAACGCGGCCGGAAAGGAGCTCCATGAAGTTCTAGTAAACCGGTGAAGGCTGACGGACATAGCTCTTTGAAATAAAAGCAATCTCTTGAAGAAATGTTTATCAAAATTTGCATTGGTATTAGACTTTCTGGTTTAATATCGTAGCTAGTGCATAAAACACCTCTTATCTATAATGAACTTGTTGAGTACGCTCGTACTCATACCACTCTTAAATCCCATGCTTAGATTGTCTGAACCATCTGGAGGAGGACAACGACAACCATGATGGAGCCGAGATCATCGGCTACGAGGAACCAGACCTCTCTTGAGGTGTTGAAGGCGTAGACTACATCATAGTCTACGGATCCGGGGAGGCTTCCAGAGGAGAACAAGCCTAAAGATATCAGGAGGAGTAGTAGTCGCCGAGCAGCGCGAACTCTTACTATATAGCTGCTCGAATAAATCCATGTTTAGTTTAATGAGACAATGGTATTGTAAGTTAAGTTGGGTTCGCCTCGAACCCAGGAGTTATCCTCTTAGGACCCAAGAGGAACTCCAAGATGACTTGTGTATGATGATTGTAATAATATGTGAATGAGTTATGGACCTTGCTATGTTCTGTTGTACTACTCTGAGGGATGTAATATTTGCGGAATGGTACTTCGCGAATGTTATATCAACGACTGGCATACTACAACATGCAGTGGTATGCAGGGTCACCACAGTTGGTATCAGAGCAAAAGCTTTGACCTTAGGTTGGAACCTAGTAAATGGGACTAAACGTTAGGAGTCAAATAGGATTAGTAAAGAATTCTCTAAAAATATGGTGTATATTCAATTGAGAATACAACAATCATATCTTTTAGTGCGATAATTCTTTATTATCTCTATTATGATGCATTATTACTAATCTTATAATCTTTCTATTTCTACAGCCAACATGGCAAGTGCACGACCGGGAAGAAACGTGAAAGTTATGGATTCCACACTGAACGAATACCAAGGAGGACTTGCTGATATCCTACGAGCCATGTTGCTGGAATTTGGGTGTGATCCCCAGATTCCAGTAAAGAAGTACATGTTCTATGATGGACCGGTGTTGGCCAAGTGCAGAGTAGGACTGCGACTTCCCGAATCTTTGGGAATGAGCGTAGTCATGCCAGCTGGAGAAGCTAGGACAACCAACACAGCCTATCATATAGCTGTTATGAGAGCCATAACCGACATACGGGAACATAAGACAAAAGAGCTTATGGATTCCGAGTTTTCCCATATTCCCCATAATCAGGAGGAAGAAGATCCCATGCTCAACCACTACAAATACGCCAAACGCAAACCCATAGCAGCGGCAAAATATATGGATAATAGCCGTAACTTCATATCATTACTCTTTCAGCTGAATCATCATCTGATAGGAGCTATTGATACGATGCTAGAGGAATTTACCGAACCCAAGGAGGAGAGCAGGGGGAAAGAACCTATGGAGAATGTAGTGCACACACCAGTTTATTCAGCTGGTGACTACATCAGCTTTGATCCACTTGCACGTGAACCTACACCTACTACACCTGGGAACTACCTGAATAGTTCCTATGGGGGATACGAAGGCGGAGCGGAATCCGGAAACAACCAGCGTTCCGAGACTCCGATCGAGAATTCTAGGGGTTGGCGTTGGGGTAGTGATACTGGAACCCATAGTACTACTGAGTATTATGATGGAGAGATGAATGATGATGCAACCACCCAGAACCAGAGTTATCCTAGTAATGAAGGAGTGGATGGAGGATATCCGACACAGGTTGAGTCGGGTATGGGTTTTGGTAACCCTTATGGTGGGCCTACAGGAGAGTACACCCGATGGGTGGACTATGATGCACTCAACGATCAGTTTGTGAACACTGATTTCTCCTTAGGGTCATCATCGGATTCGGACTACAAGCCAACGGGGAGACCTTACGTTCCAGGGTCTATCAGGAGGACGACACGTTCGACCGGATGGAAGCCTGGAATGTATCGGGAGTGAAGACCGAATAGAAGTCCACCAAGGGAGGCGTGGCTATAATACACAAGTACCACGTGTATTATAGTTTGTAATATTTGTATAAATTTGTACATATACTTTAATAAGTGAGTTTGCATACTCACATCGACTTGAGTATTGTAATAAGACCACTTATGTATGTATATACAGGGTATATGTTTTGTATGATTTGGATTTGCTTCTTGATTTCCATTGTGTGACTAGTTCTGTGCACAAAGTTGAGCTCAGAAAACTTGCGCATGGAGTAATTATGAGTATCATCTTGTGTTGCAGAACTAGGGGAATATGTCGGGAACGTTAGGAAACGAGACTGAAGCGCAGCGCATGGAGCGCGAAGCAAAGGAAAAAAGAAGAGGCTGAGGGTGCAGCCAGAGATCAGTTTCCACCACCACCACCACCCATGACGCAGCAAAACTTCATCCAGTACATGCAACTGGCGGAAGAGAGGCAGCGTGTAACATTGGAGCTGCAGAACAAATTCCTTCAGGATCTGATGCAGCAGAATAGGGTGGAGAGACCTGAGAACCAGGGAGTCACATTAGCAGACTTCCAAAACACCAAGCCGATATCCTTCGCATACGCGCCAGAGCCAATGGACGCGGAAGATTGGCTGATGGATACTGAGCGCAAGCTCAACACTGTTGGATGCAATGACCAAGAGAAGGTCCGATATGCTACCCATCTGCTATGTGGACCTGCCGCATCATGGTGGGACAACATTGTAGCCGTGTATCCGGCAGGAAAGGTATTCACCTGGGAGGAGTTTGCAAGGAAGTTCAGGGAATCCAATGTCCCTGAAAGTATTGTGGAACTGAAGCGTCGAGAGTTTGAGAGTCTCGAGCAGAAGGATAAGGCAATCTTGACTTATGTCAGGGAGTTTTCAAAGCTGTCCCGGTATGCTGTTGAGGAAGTCAATACCGAGGACAAGAAGAAGAAGAGATTTCTGAGGGGGTTAAGTCCCCAGTTTAAGGTGCAGCTACGGATGATGAGAGCAACGGAATTCCAAGAGTTGGTGGATGCAGCCATCACTCTTGAAGATGACTTTAAACAACTGCAAGAAGAGAAGAGGAAGAAGGCCAAGTATGAGCCTAAGAGGTTTGTTAGTAACAAGCCCAATACCAGCTTGAGTTTCAAGCCACGGTATAACAACAACAACAACAACAACAGCAATCAGAGGAGGAACCAAGGATATCAGTCTGCAAATCAGATTATATGCCATTCCTGTGGTTTAAAAGGACATGTCATGAAGGATTGTAAGAAACCCAAGATCATATGCTTTGGGTGTCGTCAGGAGGGGCACATGCTGAAGGACTGTCCCAAGAAGAATAGTGGAGGAGGAGGAAATCGAGGAAACACCGGAGGGAATTGGAAGAATAAGAAGCCCTTCGGCAAGCTGAACTGTACCAGTCTGGAGGAGGTGGTCAACTCTGACCAGGCGGTGATAGGTACGCTTCAGATACTCACTCATCCTGGCAAAGTACTTTTCGATACTGGTGCAACTACATCATTCATTTCTCAACAATTCATCATCAAACATGGGATTAGTTGCACTAAGTTAGATACACCCATAACCATACTTTCTGCGGGGGGAACGATATTAGTAACCCATGCCAAACAAAAACAAGTCATTATGATCAATAAGTGCGCGTTTGACGCGGACCTGTTCATTTTACCGATGAAGGACATTGATGTCATTCTTGGTATGAACTGGTTAGAAGCTAATGGAGCATTGATCGACTGTGTAAACAAGACGGTGTCATTGAAAAGCCCCGATGGAAGTAGAATGATCTACCAAGGCGACAAACATACACAGATTGAAGTGGAGCTACAGCTGAATAGCATGAAGGAGGTAAAGTTAGAAGATATACCTGTAGTAAATGAGTTCCAGGATGTGTTTCTCAAGGAATTACAGTATGCCACCAGATAGGGAGATAGAATTCACTATCGACTTAATCCCAGGAACAGCTCCAATTGCTAAAGCACCATATAAAATGGGGCCTAAGGAACTGAAGGAACTTAAGGAGCAATTGGATGACTTAGAACAAAAGGGATTCATTCAGGAGAGTGTTTCACCATGGGGATCACCTGTGATCTTCGTAGATAAAAGGGATGGAGGAAGAAGGATGTGCGGAGACTACAGGAATCTAAACAACGTCACAATCAAGAACAAGTATCCACTTCCAAGGATACAAGATCTATTTGATCAGGTTAGAGGAGCGGGAGTCTTTTCCAAGATTGATCTAAGATCGGGTTATCACCAGATAAAGATCAAGAAGGAGGACGTTCCGAAAACTGCCTTTGTCTCAAGGTATGGACACCATGAATACCTTGTAGTACCTTTTGGATTGACCAATGCCCCAGCAATATTCATGAACCTCATGAATAAGATTTTCATGCCATATCTAGACAAGTTTGTCATCGTATTCATCGATGATATCTTGATATATTCCAAGAACAAGGCAGAACATGCCGATCATTTGAGGTTAGTATTGCAAACACTAAGGGAACACCAACTTTATGCCAAACTCAGTAAGTGTGAATTTTGGCTAGATCAAGTGGAATTTCTTGGTCATGTCATTAGTAAAGATGGAATCGCTGTCAACCCGAGCAAGGTAGCAGCAGTTTTAGAATGGGAAGCACCCAAGACTGTCAAGGAAATCCGAGGATTCCTTGGAGTGGCAGGATATTATCGGAGATTCATTGAAGGATTCTCCAAGATAGCAGGACCAATGACAAAGCTGTTAAGAAAGAACACACCATTCGTGTGGTCAGAGGAGTGTGAGAAGAGTTTTCAAACTCTGAAGGAGAAACTCACCACGGCACCGGTGTTAGCAGTTCCGGAAGTTGGCAAGGATTACACCGTGTACTGTGATGCATCCAAACATGGATTGGGTTGCGTACTCATGCAAGATCGGAAAGTGATATCTTATGGATCGAGGCAACTCAGAACTCATGAAGTGAACTATCCAACACATGACTTGGAATTAGCAGCGGTCGTGTTTGCATTAAAAACATGGAGACATTTTCTCTATGGAGCTAAGTGTGAGCTCTATACAGACCATAAAAGCCTCAAATATTTCTTCACTCAGAAGGAACTCAACATGAGGCAGAAAAGATGGCTAGAATTGATTAAGGATTATGATCTGACAATCAATTACACACCAGGGAAGGCTAATGTTGTCGCAGATGCCCTGAGTAGGAAGAGTACCGGAGGAGTGGAACAAGAAATATCACCGGAGTTGAGGAAGGAAATAAGCCAAGCCCAAATACAACTTTGGGAGAAGGAAGCCCATGAAGGATTATCGGCGTTGCAAGTAGCCGATGAGTTGAATGTCAACTTGAAGAATGAGATAATGATGGGTCAGTTGGACGATCCATTCATCGTAGAAGAGATGAGAAGAATAGATGAGGGAAGACCATCAGAATTTCACCGAGGAGAATCTGGATCTTTGTGGTTCCAGAAAAGAATTTGCGTTCCGGATATTGCTGAAATTAAGGAAGTAATACTCCGGGAAGCTCATCAAACACCATATTCCATACATCCGGGAAGTACAAAGATGTACATGGATTTAAAGGAACTATTCTGGTGGAATAACATGAAGAGGGAGATAGCGCAATATGTGGCAGAATGCCATACCTGCCAGCGAGTGAAGGCTGAACATCAGAGTCCGGCAGGGAAGTTACAACCTCTACCTATTCCAGAGTGGAAATGGGAGGAGATAGGGATGGATTTCATCACCGGACTACCCATGACCAATAAAAAGAAGGACATGATATGGGTAATCGTGGACCGGTTGACGAAAAGTGCACACTTCTTAGCGGTAAACCAGCAGGATAAAGGAGAGAAACTTATCGATCTTTACATCAAAGAGATCGTAAGTAAGCATGGAGTACCTAAGAAGATAGTGTCGGATCGAGGATCCGTGTTCACATCAGCATTCTGGAAGCAGCTTCACGAAGCTTTAGGATCCAAGTTAGATTATAGTACCGCGTATCACCCACAAACAGGCGGACAAACTGAGAGAACCAATCAGATCTTAGAAGATATGCTTAGGGCTTGTGCCCTAGACTTCGGAGGATCATGGGAGGAGCATCTACCTTTAGCAGAGTTTTCATACAACAATAGTTACCAAAGCAGCATCAAGATGGCACCATTTGAAGCTCTGTATGGGAGGAGGTGTAGATCACCAATATGTTGGTATGAAGCCGGAGCAAGCAAAGAGTTCAACCCTGATTATGTCAAGGAAAAACAACAAATCATTGACATTATCAGAGACAGGCTCAAGATAGCCCAGAGTCGGCAAAAGAGTTACGCCGATCAGAAGAGAAGGACGTGGGAGCCACAAGTTGGAGACATGGTTTATCTTAAGGTAAGCTCGATGAAAGGACTCCAGAGATTTGGAGTAAAAGGGAAACTCAGTCCTAGATATATAGGACCTTTCAAGATACTGAGTCAGAATCGAGGTTTAGCCTTTGAGTTGGATCTACCGGGAAGGTTAGCTCAAGTTCATAATGTATTCCATGTGTCACAACTTCGGAAATGTTTGAAGACCCCAGATGAACCAATATCACATGAGGAGCTCGAGTTACAACCAGACTTGACATACATCGAGAAGCCAGCCAAGATTCTCGAGGAAAGCTGGAAACAACTCAGAAATAAGGCGATCAAGTATTGCAAGATACAATGGAAGCACCACCCCGAGAGGGAAGCCACCTGGGAAAAAGAGGAAGACCTAAGGAAAACATACCCCGAGCTGTTCAGGTATTCCAACCACAACTTCGGGACGAAGTTTTCTTTAAGGGGGAAAGGCTGTAATGTCCCAGGTTTAGAGACGATCGAGGGGTAGATTTTAGAAAGGGATGTGCATTGCATAGTAAATTCTGGGGAAATTTCGCGCTTTTAAACAAAAACTGCATCGAAGGGGGACAAGTTTCTCTCTCGACACCTTACAGGGTTAGGGTTTTGAGAGTGCGACAAACTTGTTTCTCACTTCACTAGTTTAGGGTTTTGAGAAGAGAGAGGAGAGTTGCTTGATTGAATTCCAAATGATATGACATGGTTGAATTCAAACCAAGGTTGAATTTGAATTTCAAATTTAAACATCATATGAATATCTCATAATTCAAAATTGAGGTAATTCATTAAACAAATATTAATAATCAAGAATATAAACATTACATTTATTTAGTAAAGCTCATTAAGGAAACTTTGAGCTTTATTAATAATCACACAAGATACATTGTCTTTACAATACCCAGAATTGAAATATAAAATATTACAACACATTACAAGAATTGAATAAATAGAAAATAGAAAATGAAAATTACAAAGATATTGTAAATGGCTAAACTAGATAAGAAAATCTTCATGATTTTCTTGGACATCACTTGATTGAACTTCTTGATCATTTCCTTAAACCTGCATAGGAAGACAACAAAGACAAGAAAATAGGGATTATGCCAAGTGGTAAAACCACTTGGCAGGTTAGCAAATATGATCAAATTGAGAGGATAACTCAAACACTGCCAGGGTGTCAAGCCAAAGGACCAAGTCCCAACCTATGAAGCACACAGGCAGCTCACAGGGATAGCTGCATGTCTCACAACACACACAGACCAGGGGAGAGTCACCTAAGTGACATGGTTGTGCTGTCGACCAATGAAGCAGGGTACTGGTTGGTATAAAAGCTTTTCCACCAGCAAACCCTAGCTGATCATCGGCAGAATCTCCCAGGGTAAGAACTCAAGAACAGGAAGAACACATAGCTAGCCAAAACCCACCAGAGACAGTTCCACCAAGAACTGCTTACTGCTAAGCAACAAATCATGGAATAGATCAAGCATCAGCTAGCCAGGAGGAGCAGGGCAAGCAACTCAACCAGCAGATCAACACTGAAGAAAAACCTCTACACCAACATCAAAATCTAGGAGCTGGAGTGAGGTATACAACTCAACATGAACAAACCAGATGGTTTTGTTCATAAATAAGCATGTGCATCAAACCCACAGAAGCAAAAGGGTGTGAGTACCCTGTTTGTGTCATCATCTGGCTACTAAGCCATATGGTGCAAGCTAGAGTAGAGAGGCCACTGGTTAATCATCTAAAGGGAACAACAGCTATGACACTTATTGCATAACTGAAGGAATCCAGCAAGAGATGAGAGCACAAGTTAGCCTAGATACACACTTAGCACCTACAGCTATTCAGGCCATCAGACTTAGACAAATCATTGTCTAATTTTGATTTCAACATCAAGAGCTACTGGTAATAATCCACTAAATGGATCACCCAGAAAGCATTTGGTGAGCCACAGCAAGCCAACAAGAGGGGAGCTACCCTGGGGTAGCACATGACTACTGCCAGGGTCACCTCAAACCCTAAAACAGCCAAACCATCAAGTCTAGCACAAATATCATCACCCAGAATGGGTTCAAAGTGGAGCTAGGGTCCCCAACTAATGTTGGCATCCCTCTAGCTCAATTAAACAAATTATAAGAGTCATCACTGCAAGCAGTTCATCTCATTTATCCAATAAACAAGGATAAGCTTTACAGATAAATGAAAGAGATAGATCACCAGAAACTGGAACACTTACTCATGATCCAATAGATCACTGGAAGCAACAACAATTGCTTGAGCCAACCACAGCACACACCAGCACAAGGCCTGGTGATGCACAGTCACCAGACTAAGGCCAAACAGGCATAGGCAGTAAATAAAGCAAGCATTGATCAAGCAGCTGTTGATCACTGGATCACCAGAGCTTGCTAAAGCATGCTAGAACCCAATTCTAGCATTATATTGACCATATAAAATAAACAGACACATTGCTTAAGGAATTGCATCACAGATAATCAATCAATAACTTTATAATTGTATCCAGAAGCACATCAAAGGTTTGATGAACCACTGGATCATAATAAACAAATAAACCACTTAGTGCTCATCCTTTAATCATACCAGTAAGCCAACAGCAATGCTCAGATGAGCATGCTCATGAATATGAGCACAAGAATTAGCCACAGTAGCTCAGGCACTTGAAATTATGCAAGAACTATACACTATAATCAAGCCATAGCAATTGAAATGAACACACTTGAGGATCTGGCAAGATTATCAACAAGAACAGAGGCACAAGAATGGAATTAAGCAAGCAGTACTAGCACAGCAAGTGCTTAGGCTAGAAATTCTTACACAGAGATAGCAGTAGCACTTAGCAGCATGCGCACAGCAACAGCAAGCATCGCAGCGCAAGCACAGCTAGCTAGGCGCAGCAGCAGCGCAGCAGCACGGCAGGCATCTCCACGAGATGGAGTAGCCGTGGCCAGAGCTAGAGGATGGGAGAAGAAGGACAGTAGGGAGAGAAAGATAGAGAGAGAGAGAGAGTGGCGCACGTACCCGAGGCGAGCAGACAATAGTCGCGGCCATGGCGGCCACGGCGGCGCGTGCCGAGTGCACGGTAGCACCTGGCCAGGCCAGGCCACGCTCAGACAAGCGCCGCAGCATCCCGCACCACTGCGGTGAGGCCCACGGCGGCTCCATCACGCCTGGAACCTCTGGAAGCAGCGAGATCGCCACGGATCCCGTAACCCTAGCCACGGCGAGGGGGTCGGGGATGAGCTGGAGCAACGCCAGTTCCAGATCGACGCGGATGAGAAGGACCGGCGTCACGAGGCGGTTCGATTGCGCCCCATGGCGAGGGCCATGGCGGTCGGAGTTCGCCGGAATCAGCCGGCGACGGCGAGGGCGACACAGGTCGCCAGAGAGAAGGGGATTAGGGTTCGTCGAGGCGGCGTGGTGGGGAAGGGGAGTGAGCGACCGCTCGGGTCGGTTGGACCCGAGCTGGTCTAACCCAACCCACTGGGCTCCACTGACAGGTGGGCCCAGGGGCAAATTTGGTATTTCACAAATTCTATAAATACTGAAACTTTGAAAATTCATACCAAATGTTTAAAAGCTCCAAAAAAATAATTAAAAATATGAAAACCACTCAGTATAAAAATCTCTATCATAATAAAATATGAAATAGAATTTTTGAAGTTAAATAAAAATAAGTTCAAATTTGATGATTTAAATAATCATTTAAATCACACCTTTTATTTTCAATAATGAAAATAAGTACATAAAGTATTTTGGACTAGAAAAACATCTTGAAAACATTTCAAGGTTGTATTTACTCTAAATATAATATCTCCAAATTTATTCTTAGTATTAACCTCTCACATGAAATAATAACGACATCGGAAGGGGGGAACAAACCCTAAAAATGGAATCATGCATAATTGCTTCTTTAACCATTGCCCTTATCGGACAATGATGCTATTTTTTAGAACAAGAGGACAAGGGTCAGTCCATACCTTCCAACTGCAGAACTTTGCAGTGTTCAGGCAAGTTCATCACTTGCTCATGTCATTTGAGTATTTTTATCAAATTACTTGCAAAGTAATATGGTTATCACTATTGCACAAAAATCAAAACCACTACTTTCATAACTATGAATATGACTATGTGGTGGGCAATGGAACCATGGATTGTGTTGATATGGTGGAGGTTCCATTGCACGGGCTTATATCCATCTAGGATTAAACAACAAATGTCGCCTGTGATTCTTGTGCCGTAATATCCGTGTTAACCATAAGATCCGGAGTGGGACGGAGTAGTCAAAAGTGTTTCCACCTCTCGTTCATCAACGGATGCGCTTTACCGTAGACACTTGTATCTGTCAGGGCAAGCGGTAGGCTGGGGAAGCCTTAAGTCCCCACGGCATAGTCCGTAGACACTTGTCGCTCGAAGTGCAAGCGGTGGGCTGGGGAAGCCTAAAGTCCCCACGGTATTGCGGTCTATGATGGGTTGCAGCTACCGGCGAAGGAGTTTGGTTAACGAGTCCCAAACTGTTGTCGTGGTCGGGGTCCATCCTTAAGTGGTATAAGAGGACCGACGAGGACCCAGGGTCGGGGTATGCAACAAAGGGTGGGTGTTCGAGGTAGCGGAGGAACATGATTGGCTAGACCTTATACCGGGCCTCACACCTAAGGAAGTGTGGACGGGAAAGCTACCCGGTTGGCACCAAGGTTAAGATCTCTTATGGGTAAAGCAACACACCTCTGCAGAGCGTAAGAACTGTGACCTGTCACTCCCTGTTCCGGGATTGAGAAACTGCGAACGCGGCCGGAAAGGAGCTCCATGAAGTTCTAGTAAACCGGTGAAGGCTGACGGACATAGCTCTTTGAAATAAAAGCAATCTCTTGAAGAAATGTTTATCAAAATTTGCATTGGTATTAGACTTTCTGGTTTAATATCGTAGCTAGTGCATAAAACACCTCTTATCTATAATGAACTTGTTGAGTACGCTCGTACTCATACCACTCTTAAATCCCATGCTTAGATTGTCTGAACCATCTGGAGGAGGACAACGACAACCATGATGGAGCCGAGATCATCGGCTACGAGGAACCAGACCTCTCAAGAGGTGTTGAAGGCGTAGACTACATCATAGTCTACGGATTCGGGGAGGCTTCCGGAGGAGAACAAGCCTAAAGATATCAGGAGGAGTAGTAGTCGCCGAGCAGCGCGAACTCTTACTATATAGCTGCTCGAATAAATCCATGTTTAGTTTAATGAGACAATGGTATTGTAAGTTAAGTTGGGTTCGCCTCGAACCCAGGAGTTATCCTCTTAGGACCCAAGAGGAACTCCAAGACGACTTGTGTATGATGATTGTAATAATATGTGAATGAGTTATGGACCTTGCTATGTTCTGTTGTACTACTCTGAGGGATGTAATATTTGCGGAATGGTACTTTGCGAATGTTATATCAACGACTGGCATACTACAACATGCAGTGGTATGCAGGGTCACCACATTACGGTTGCTCCTTGTTCATCAAGGATTAGTTTAATATCTGCAATAGTTAGGCCTTACAAAGGGTTGGAGGATCCAGCGGCACGTAGGGTGTCGTTTGCTAGTCCTAGGCAGGATGTTCCGGGGATCAACCTCGTGTTGGTTTTTAGGCCCTATCTAGGATCAGCTTACGATCACCGTGCGTGGCCGCGAGGCCCAATCGTGAGTAGGATGATCCGATTATGCGGTGAAAACCCTATATCGTCGTAGATCGAATTAGCTTTATCTTGATCAAGCAGGACCACCATATATTCGTGCACCTCGTACGAATCATGGGTGGATCGGCTCCTTGAGCCGATTCACAGGATAACCTGAGAGCCGATCGAGGCTCGTATTTAATGTTTACGTGTATGCCATGCAGGAAACTAAGCGAGGCATCTCCATCACCTTCCTGACCAGGTATAGGTCAGGTGGCACGCCCTTGCATCAGCATCGGACGTGTGTACCAGAGGCTTTGCGGGCCGTCGCTCGGAGGGACCTCGGCCAGCCGCAGCCCTAGGTTGTTCCCGGCTCTATTGTGTTGCCCGTCGCTGCCCGCCGGTGGGTTTTGACAGCAACACTCACATGGCACATACAAAGGATGGTTACTAGAGGAAGTCCCGAGTAACCAGAACACATGGAAGCTCATAAATTTCAGCCCTTTAGACTAGTCAGGTTACCTTTAGTTTTGTAATAAATTTACAAGAAATTATATGGTGTTTCTCTTTAATTTTGCATGCATGCTTCTCTTGGACTATGGAGATATTAAGAAAATGAATCATCGCATGCAAATCCTATTTCTTCTAATCGTTAGGAATCAATGATAGCCATGTGATTAAGAGTTCACTTCACAATATGGTGGCGGTCGACATGTCTTCTCTGTGTTTGTTGTCACATAATACAATTTTATCATCAAGCTAAGAGACAATAGGTGGTATTTTATTTTAAGACACGTGTTCTACACTTTGATGCTCTTGTTCTTTCTATCAAGTTAAGTTTTTGTGTTGGTCCATACGATGGATGCAAGATCCCAGGTGCTTGGTTGACGTCTTTTTTTAGTGATAGTATGTAGTATTTATACCAGTTTGATTCCTTCATCAAAAATTAGTCTTCCAAAATCCTTATAACGGACAATGTTAGGATAGTAGTCGATTGAGTTAATGTATCATCTTCCATGAATTTTCTAGTTGTACGAGACAGTATGGTAAAACCCAAAATGTTACCTCTCATTTGAAGGGTTTGATGACAACTGGAAAACGTGGGTTTCTGTAAGAAAAAAGTATCAGTAGTACTAGTGTACTATTATAATTTTTTATTATTTTGATAATCCTTTGTCACCTAAGATAGATATTTTTTCTATATGTCAAATTTATTTCTAGAAACCCTTCATAATGAGGGATTGAATTGACGTGATGATAAATTTACTTCTAATAGCCTCCTCATATAAATGAAATTCATTAATAACAATTGAAATAGGTTAATTATAAATTAATTATGGGCCAACTTTCACAAAAGGTCAATTAGAAGTAATTTTGCTTGAAGAAAAAATTGAGCTTATCTTCGGTGTCTAATGGGAGCAGTATTACATCTACATTAAATGGTAGACAAATATAGTATCATATTAGAAGCCTTGAATTAATATTTTCCAAACAAAAGAAAAAATTGTATTTCCAGGATATATGCAATAATTTTTTGCTGCTATATTTTCCTTCTCGAGTAGTTTATATATTTCAATATTCCCCACATTGTCTTCGCCCTTCATCAAACCATAGTTGCCTCCATAGATCTCAAACTTCAAAGCCATCGATTATTCCAACGTCGAATAATAATAACCCTAAATACCATTAGAACCGCACTCCTCCTCGTCGCCATTACCACTCTCATCTATGCCGCTGTAGTGCCCGCCACGGCAAACCCCAATGATTCGTCCAAGATTAAGAACATCACCGACCCATACATCCAGGGGCTCGGCAAGTGGCTGGTGACGGAGCACACCAAAATGGGGGGCAATGATGGGCTCAAGTTTCAGAAGGTGCTAAGCGGCGAATATCAAATTAGGAATGGTGTAAGTTATCGGCTTGTCATCGTTGCCATGAGACCAGGTGGCTCACATGGCACATACAAAGGATGGTTACTAGAGGAAGTTCCGAGTAACCAGAACACATGGAAGCTCATAAATTTCAGCCCTTTAGACTAGTCGGGTTACCTTCAGTGTTGTAATAAATTTACAAGAAATTATATGGTGTTTTTCTTCAATTTTGCATTCATGCTACTGTTGGACTATAGAGATATTAAGAAAATGAATCCTAGCATGAAAATCCTATTTCTTATAATTTTTAGGAATCAATGATAGCCATGTGATTAAGAGTTCACTTCACAATATGGCGGCAGACGACATGTCTTCTCTGTGTTTGTTGTCACATAATACAGTTTTATCATCAAGCTAAGAGACAATAGGTGGTATTTTATTTTAGGACACGTGTTCTACACTTTGATGCTCTTGTTCTTTCTATCAAGTTTAGTTTTTGTGTTGGTCCATATGATGGATGCAAGATCCCAGGTGCTTGGTCGACGTCTTTTTTTAGTGATAGTATGTATAGTATTTATACCAGTTTGATTCCTTCATCAAAAATTAGTTTTCCAAAATCCTTATAACGGACAATGTTAGGATAGTAGTCGATTGAGTTAATGTATCATCTTCTATGAATTTGCTAGTGGTACGAGACATTTTGGTAAAACCCAAAATGTTACCTCTCTTTTGAAGGGTTTGATGACAGCTGGAAAATGCGGGTTTCTGTAAGAAAAAATTATCAGTAGTACTAGTGTGCTATTAAAAATTTTATTATTTTGATAATCCTTTGTCACCTAAGATCGATTTTTTTTTTCTATATGTCAAATTTATTTCTGGAAACCCTTCATAATGAGGATTGACTTGACGTGATGATAAATTTACTTCTAATAGCCTCCTCATATAAATGAAATTCAATAATAACAGTTGAAATAGGTTAATTATAAATTAATTATGGGCCAACTTTCACAAAAGGTCAATTAGAAGTAATTTTGCTTGACGAAACATTTGAGCTTATCTTCGGTGTCTAATGGGAGCAGTATTACATCTACATTAAATGGTAGACAAATATAGTATCATATTAGAAGCCTTGAATTAATATTTTCCAAACAAAAGAATTTTTTTTTTCCAGGATATATGCAATAATTTTTTGATGCTATATTTTCCTTCTCGAGTAGTTTATATATTTCAATATTCCCCACATTGTCTTCGCCCTTCATCAAACCATAGTTGCCTCCATAGATCTCAAACTTCAAAGCCATCGATTATTCCAACGTCGAATAATAATAACCCTAAATACCATGAGAACCGCACTCCTCCTCGTCGCCATTACCACTCTCATTCATGCCGCTGCAGTGCCCGCCACGGCAAACCCCGATGATTGGTCCAAGATTAAGAACTTCACTGACCCATACATCCAAGGGCTCGGCAAGTGGCTGGTGATGGAGCACACCAAAATGGGGGGCAATGATGGGCTCAAGTTTCAGAAGGTGCTAAGCGGCGAATATCAAATTAGGAATGGTGTAAGTTATCGGCTTGTCATCGTTGCCATGAGACCAGGTGGCTCACATGGCACATACAAAGGATGGTTACTAGAGGAAGTCCCGAGTAACCAGAACACATGGAAGCTCATAAATTTCAGCCCTTTAGACTAGTCAGGTTACCTTTAGTTTTGTAATAAATTTACAAGAAATTATATGGTGTTTCTCTTTAATTTTGCATGCATGCTTCTCTTGGACTATGGAGATATTAAGAAAATGAATCCTCGCATGCAAATCCTATTTCTTCTAATCGTTAGGAATCAATGATAGCCATGTGATTAATAGTTCACTTCACAATATGGTGGCGGTCGACATGTCTTCTCTGTGTTTGTTGTCACATAATACAATTTTATCATCAAGCTAAGAGACAATAGGTGGTATTTTATTTTAAGACACGTGTTCTACACTTTGATGCTCTTGTTCTTTCTATCAAGTTAAGTTTTTGTGTTGGTCCATACGATGGATGCAAGATCCCAGGTGCTTGGTTGATGTCTTTTTTTAGTGATAGTATGTAGTATTTATACCAGTTTGATTCCTTCATCAAAAATTAGTCTTCCAAAATCCTTATAACGGACAATGTTAGGATAGTAGTCGATTGAGTTAATGTATCATCTTCCATGAATTTTCTAGTTGTAAGAGACAGTATGGTAAAACCCAAAATGTTACCTCTCATTTGAAGGGTTTGATGGCAACTGGAAAACGCGGGTTTCTGTAAGAAAAAAGTATCAGTAGTACTAGTGTACTATTATAAATTTTTATTATTTTGATAATCCTTTGTCACCTAAGATAGATTTTTTTTTCTATATGTCAAATTTATTTCTGGAAACCCTTCATAATGAGGGATTGAATTGACGTGATGATAAATTTACTTCTAATAGCCTCCTCATATAAATGAAATTCATTAATAACAATTGAAATAGGTTAATTATAAATTAATTATGGGCCAACTTTCACAAAAGGTCAATTAGAAGTAATTTTGCTTGAAGAAAAAATTGAGCTTATCTTCGGTGTCTAATGGGAGCAGTATTACATCTACATTAAATGGTAGACAAACATAGTATCATATTAGAAGCCTTGAATTAATATTTTCCAAACAAAAGAAAAAATTGTATTTCCAGGATATATGCAATAATTTTTTGCTGCTATATTTTCCTTCTCGAGTAGTTTATATATTTCAATATTCCCCACATTGTCTTCGCCCTTCATCAAACCATAGTTGCCTCCATAGATCTCAAACTTCAAAGCCATCGATTATTCCAACGTCGAATAATAATAACCCTAAATACCATGAGAACCGCACTCCTCCTCGTCGCCATTACGACTCTCATCTATGCCGCTGCAGTGCCCGCCACGGCAAACCCCGATGATTGGTCCAAGATTAAGAACATCACCGACCCATACATCCAGGGGCTCGGCAAGTGGCTGGTGACGGAGCACACCAAAATGGGGGGAAATGATGGGCTCAAGTTTCAGAAGGTGCTAAGCGGCGAATATCAAATTAGGAATGGTGTAAGTTATCGGCTTGTCATCGTTGCCATGAGACCAGGTGGCTCACATGGCACATACAAAGGATGGTTACTAGAGGAAGTTCCGAGTAACCAGAACACATGGAAGCTCATAAATTTCAGCCCTTTAGACTAGTCGGGTTACCTTTAGTGTTGTAATAAATTTACAAGAAATTATATGGTGTTTTTCTTCAATTTTGCATGCATGCTACTGTTGGACTATAGAGATATTAAGAAAATCAATCCTAGCATGAAAATCCTATTTCTTATAATTTTTAGGAATCAATGATAGCCATGTGATTAAGAGTTCACTTCACAATATGGTGGCGGACGACATGTCTTCTCTGTGTTTGTTGTCACATAATACAGTTTTATCATCAAACTAAGAGACAATAGGTGGTATTTTATTTTAGGACACATGTTCTACACTTTGATGCTCTTGTTCTTTCTATCAAGTTAAGTTTTTGTGTTGGTCCATATGATGGATGCAAGATCCGCTTGGTCGACGTCTTTTTTTAGTGATAGTATGTATAGTATTTATACCAGTTTGATTCCTTCATCAAAAATTAGTTTTCCAAAATCCTTATAACGGACAATGTTAGGATAGTAGTCGATTGAGTTAATGTATCATCTTCCATGAATTTGCTAGTGGTACGAGACATTTTGGTAAAACCCAAAATGTTACCTCTCATTTGAAGGGTTTGATGACAGCTGGAAAATGCGGGTTTCTGTAAGAAAAAATTATCAGTAGTACTAGTGTGCTATTAAAATTTTTATTATTTTGATAATCCTTTGTCACCTAAGATCGATTTTTTTTTCTATATGTCAAATTTATTTCTGGAAACCCTTCATAATGAGGATTGACTTGACGTGATGATAAATTTACTTCTAATAGCCTCCTCATATAAATGAAATTCAATAATAACAGTTGAAATAGGTTAATTATAAATTAACTATGGGCCAACTTTCACAAAAGGTCAATTAGAAGTAATTTTGCTTGACGAAAAATTTGAGCTTAACTTCGGTGTCTAATGGGAGCAGTATTACATCTACATTAAATGGTAGACAAATATAGTATCATATTAGAAGCCTTGAATTAATATTTTCCAAACAAAAGATTTTTTTTTCCAGGATATATGCAATAATTTTTTGATGCTATATTTTCCTTCTCGAGTAGTTTATATATTTCAATATTCCCCACATTGTCTTCGCCCTTCATCAAACCATAGTTGCCTCCATAGATCTCAAACTTCAAAGCCATCGATTATTCCAACGTCGAATAATAATAACCCTAAATACCATGAGAACCGCACTCCTCCTCGTCGCCATTACCACTCTCATTCATGCCGCTGCAGTGCCCGCCACGGCAAACCCCGATGATTGGTCCAAGATTAAGAACATCACCGACCCATACATCCAGGGGCTCGGCAAGTGGCTGGTGACGGAGCACACCAAAATGGGGGGCAATGATGGGCTCAAGTTTCAGAAGGTGCTAAGCGGCGAATATCAAATTAGGAATGGTGTAAGTTATCGGCTTGTCATCGTTGCCATGAGACCAGGTGGCTCACATGGCACATACAAAGGATGGTTACTAGAGGAAGTCCCGAGTAACCAGAACACATGGAAGCTCATAAATTTCATCCCTTTAGACTAGTCGGGTTACCTTTAGTTTTGTAATAAATTTACAAGAAATTATACGGTGTTTCTCTTTAATTTTGCATGCATGCTTCTCTTCGACTATGGAGATATTAAGAAAATGAATCCTCGCATGCAAATCCTATTTCTTCTAATTGTTAGGAATCAATGATAGCCATGTGATTAAGAGTTCACTTCACAATATGGTGGCGGTCGACATGTCTTCTCTGTGTTTGTTGTCACATAATACAATTTTATCATCAAGCTAAGAGACAATAGGTGGTATTTTATTTTAAGACACGTGTTCTACACTTTGATGCTCTTGTTCTTTCTATCAAGTTAAGTTTTTGTGTTGGTCCATACGATGGATGCAAGATCCCAGGTGCTTGGTCGACGTCTTTTTTTAGTGATAGTATGTAGTATTTATACCAGTTTGATTCCTTCATCAAAAATTAGTCTTCCAAAATCCTTATAACGGACAATGTTAGGATAGTAGTCGATTGAGTTAATGTATCATCTTCCATGAATTTTCTAGTTGTACGAGACAGTTTGGTAAAACCCAAAATGTTACCTCTCATTTGAAGGGTTTGATGACAACTGGAAAACGCGGGTTTCTGTAAGAAAAAAGTAACAGTAGTACTAGTGTACTATTATAAATTTTTATTATTTTGATAATCCTTTGTCACCTAAGATCGATTTTTTACTATATGTCAAATTTATTTCTGGAAACCCTTCATAATGAGGATTGACTTGACGTGATGATAAATTTACTTCTAATAGCCTCCTCATATAAATGAAATTCATTAATAACAATTGAAATAGGTTAATTATAAATTAATTATGGGCCAACTTTCACAAAAGGTCAATTAGATGTAATTTTGCTTGAAGAAAAAATTGAGCTTATCTTCGGTGTCTAATGGGAGCAGTATTACATCTACATTAAATGGTAGATAAATATAGTATCATATTAGAAGCCTTGAATTAAAATTTTCCAAACAAAAGAAAAAATTGTATTTCCAGGATATATGCAATAATTTTTTGCTGCTATATTTTCCTTCTCGAGTAGTTTATATATTTCAATATTCCCCACATTGTCTTCGTCCTTCATCAAACCATAGTTGCCTCCATAGATCTCAAACTTCAAAGCCATCAATTATTCCAACGTCGAATAATAATAACCCTAAATACCATGAGAACCGCACTCCTCCTCGTCGCCATTACCACTCTCATCTATGCCGCTGCAGTGCCCGCCACGGCAAACCCCGATGATTGGTCCAAGATTAAGAACATCACCGACCCATACATCCAGGGGCTCGGCAAGTGGCTGGTGACGGAGCACACCAAAATGGGGGGCAATGATGGGCTCAAGTTTCAGAAGGTGCTAAGCGGCGAATATCAATTTAGGAATGGTGTAAGTTATCGGCTTGTCATCGTTGCCATGAGACCAGGTGGCTCACATGGCACATACAAAGGATGGTTACTAGAGGAAGTTCCGAGTAACCAGAACACATGGAAGCTCATAAATTTCAGCCCTTTAGACTAGTCGGGTTACCTTTAGTGTTGTAATAAATTTACAAGAAATTATACGGTGTTTTTCTTTAATTTTGCATGCATGCTACTGTTGGACTATGGAGATATTAAGAAAATGAATCCTCGCATGCAAATCCTATTTCTTATAATTTTTAGGAATCAATGATAGCCATGTGATTAAGAGTTCACTTCACAATATGGCGGCGGTCGACATGTCTTCTCTGTGTTTGTTGTCACATAATACAGTTTTATCATCAAGCTAAGAGACAATAGGTGGTATTTTATTTTAAGACACGTGTTCTACACTTTGATGCTCTTGTTCTTTCTATCAAGTTAAGTTTTTGTGTTGGTCCATACGATGGATGCAAGATCCCAGGTGCTTGGTCGACGTCTTTTTTTAGTGATAGTATGTAGTATTTATACCAGTTTGATTCCTTCATGAAAAATTAGTCTTCCAAAATCCTTATAACGGACAATGTTAGGATAGTAGTCGATTGAGTTAATGTATCATCTTCCATGAATTTTCTAGTTGTACGAGACAGTTTGGTAAAACCCAAAATGTTACCTCTCATTTGAAGGGTTTGATGACAACTGGAAAACGCGGGTTTCTGTAAGAAAAAAGTATCAGTAGTACTAGTGTACTATTATAAATTTTTATTATTTTGATAATCCTTTGTCACCTAAGATCGATTTTTTTACTATATGTCAAATTTATTTCTGGAAACCCTTCATAATGAGGATTGACTTGACGTGATGATAAATTTACTTCTAATAGCCTCCTCATATAAATGAAATTCATTAATAACAATTGAAATAGGTTAATTATAAATTAATTATGGGCCAACTTTCACAAAAGGTCAATTAGAAGTAATTTTGCTTGAAGAAAAAATTGAGCTTATCTTCGGTGTCTAATGGGAGCAGTATTACATCTACATTAAATGGTAGACAAATATAGTATCATATTAGAAGCCTTGAATTAATATTTTCCAAACAAAAGAAAAAATTGTATTTCCAGGATATATGCAATAATTTTTTGCTGCTATATTTTCCTTCTCGAGTAGTTTATATATTTCAATATTCCCCACATTGTCTTCGTCCTTCATCAAACCATAGTTGCCTCCATAGATCTCAAACTTCAAAGCCATCGATTATTCCAACGTCGAATAATAATAACCCTAAATACCATGAGAACCGCACTCCTCCTCGTCGCCATTACCACTCTCATCTATGCCGCTGCAGTGCCCACCACGGCAAACCCCGATGATTGGTCCAAGATTAAGAACATCACCGACCCATACATCCAGGGGCTCAGCAAGTGGCTGGTGACGGAGCACACCAAAATGGGGGGCAATGATGGGCTCAAGTTTCAGAAGGTGCTAAGCGGCGAATATCAAATTAGGAATGGTGTAAGTTATCGGCTTGTCATCGTTGCCATGAGACCAGGTGGCTCACATGGCACATACAAAGGATGGTTACTAGAGGAAGTTCCGAGTAACCAGAACACATGGAAGCTCATAAATTTCAGCCCTTTAGACTAGTCGGGTTACCTTTAGTGTTGTAATAAATTTACAAGAAATTATACGGTGTTTTTCTTTAATTTTGCATGCATGCTACTGTTGGACTATGGAGATATTAAGAAAATGAATCCTCGCATGCAAATCCTATTTCTTATAATTTTTAGGAATCAATGATAGCCATGTGATTAAGAGTTCACTTCACAATATGGCGGCGGTCGACATGTCTTCTCTGTGTTTGTTGTCACATAATACAGTTTTATCATCAAGCTAAGAGACAATAGGTGGTATTTTATTTTAAGACACGTGTTCTACACTTTGATGCTCTTGTTCTTTCTATCAAGTTAAGTTTTTGTGTTGGTCCATACGATGGATGCAAGATCCCAGGTGCTTGGTCGACGTCTTTTTTTAGTGATAGTATGTAGTATTTATACCAGTTTGATTCCTTCATCAAAAATTAGTCTTCCAAAATCCTTATAACGGACAATGTTAGGATAGTAATCGATTGAGTTAATGTATCATCTTCCATGAATTTTCTAGTTGTACGAGACAGTTTGGTAAAACCCAAAATGTTACCTCTCATTTGAAGGGTTTGATGACAACTGGAAAACGCGGGTTTCTGTAAGAAAAAAGTATCAGTAGTACTAGTGTACTATTATAAATTTTTATTATTTTGATAATCCTTTGTCACCTAAGATCGATTTTTTTACTATATGTCAAATTTATTTCTGGAAACCCTTCATAATGAGGATTGACTTGACGTGATGATAAATTTACTTCTAATAGCCTCCTCATATAAATGAAATTCATTAATAACAATTGAAATAGGTTAATTATAAATTAATTATGGGCCAACTTTCACAAAAGGTCAATTAGAAGTAATTTTGCTTGAAGAAAAAATTGAGCTTATCTTCGGTGTCTAATGGGAGCAGTATTACATCTACATTAAATGGTAGACAAATATAGTATCATATTAGAAGCCTTGAATTAATATTTTCCAAACAAAAGAAAAAAATTGTATTTCCAGGATATATGCAATAATTTTTTGCTGCTATATTTTCCTTCTCGAGTAGTTTATATATTTCAATATTCCCCACATTGTCTTCGTCCTTCATCAAACCATAGTTGCCTCCATAGATCTCAAACTTCAAAGCCATCGATTATTCCAACGTCGAATAATAATAACCCTAAATACCATGAGAACCGCACTCCTCCTCGTCGCCATTACCACTCTCATCTATGCCGCTGCAGTGCCCGCCACGGCAAACCCCGATGATTGGTCCAAGATAAAGAACATCACCGACCCATACATCCAGGGGCTCGGCAAGTGGCTGGTGATGGAGCACACCAAAATGGGGGGCAATGATGGGCTCAAGTTTCAGAAGGTGCTAAGCGGCGAATATCAAATTAGGAATGGTGTAAGTTATCGGCTTGTCATCGTTGCCATGAGACCAGGTGGCTCACATGGCACATACAAAGGATGGTTACTAGAGGAAGTTCCGAGTAACCAGAACACATGGAAGCTCATAAATTTCAGCCCTTTAGACTAGTCGGGTTACCTTTAGTGTTGTAATAAATTTACAAGAAATTATACGGTGTTTTTCTTTAATTTTGCATGCATGCTACTGTTGGACTATGGAGATATTAAGAAAATGAATCCTAGCATGAAAATCCTATTTCTTATAATTTTTAGGAATCAATGATAGCCATGTGATTAAGAGTTCACTTCACAATATGGCGGCGGTCGACATGTCTTCTCTGTGTTTGTTGTCACATAATACAGTTTTATCATCAAGCTAAGAGACAATAGGTGGTATTTTATTTTAAGACACGTGTTCTACACTTTGATGCTCTTGTTCTTTCTATCAAGTTAAGTTTTTGTGTTGGTCCATACGATGGATGCAAGATCCCAGGTGCTTGGTCGACGTCTTTTTTTAGTGATAGTATGTAGTATTTATACCAGTTTGATTCCTTCATCAAAAATTAATCTTCCAAAATCCTTATAACGGACAATGTTAGGATAGTATTCGATTGAGTTAATGTATCATCTTCCATGAATTTTCTAGTTGTACGAGACAGTTTGGTAAAACCCAAAATGTTACCTCTCATTTGAAGGGTTTGATGACAACTGGAAAACGCGGGTTTCTGTAAGAAAAAAGTATCAGTAGTACTAGTGTACTATTATAAATTTTTATTATTTTGATAATCCTTTGTCACCTAAGATCGATTTTTTTACTATATGTCAAATTTATTTCTGGAAACCCTTCATAATGAGGATTGACTTGACGTGATGATAAATTTACTTCTAATAGCCTCCTCATATAAATGAAATTCATTAATAACAATTGAAATAGGTTAATTATAAATTAATTATGGGCCAACTTTCACAAAAGGTCAATTAGAAGTAATTTTGCTTGAAGAAAAAATTGAGCTTATCTTCGGTGTCTAATGGGAGCAGTATTACATCTACATTAAATGGTAGACAAATATAGTATCATATTAGAAGCCTTGAATTAATATTTTCCAAACAAAAGAAAAAATTGTATTTCCAGGATATATGCAATAATTTTTTGCTGCTATATTTTCCTTCTCGAGTAGTTTATATATTTCAATATTCCCCACATTGTCTTCGCCCTTCATCAAACCATAGTTGCCTCCATAGATCTCAAACTTCAAAGCCATCGATTATTCGAACGTCGAATAATAATAACCCTAAATACCATGAGAACCGCACTCCTCCTCGTCGCCATTACCACTCTCATCTATGCCGCTGCAGTGCCCGCCACGGCAAACCCCGATGATTGGTCCAAGATTAAGAACATTACCGACCCATACATCCAGGGGCTCGGCAAGTGGCTGGTGACGGAGCACACCAAAATGGGGGGCAATGATGGGCTCAAGTTTCAGAAGGTGCTAAGTGGCGAATATCAAATTAGGAATGGTGTAAGTTATCGGCTTGTCATCGTTGCCATGAGACCAGGTGGCTCACATGGCACATACAAAGGATGGTTACTAGAGGAAGTTCCGAGTAACCAGAACACATGGAAGCTCATAAATTTCAGCCCTTTAGACTAGTCGGGTTACCTTTAGTGTTGTAATAAATTTACAAGAAATTATATGGTGTTTTTCTTTAATTTTGCATGCATGCTACTGTTGGACTATGGAGATATTAAGAAAATGAATCCTAGCATGAAAATCCTATTTCTTATAATTTTTAGGAATCAATGATAGCCATGTGATTAAGAGTTCACTTCACAATATGGCGGCGGTCGACATGTCTTCTCTGTGTTTGTTGTCACATAATACAGTTTTATCATCAAGCTAAGAGACAATAGGTGGTATTTTATTTTAAGACACGTGTTCTACACTTTGATGCTCTTGTTCTTTCTATCAAGTTAAGTTTTTGTGTTGGTCCATACGATGGATGCAAGATCCCAGGTGCTTGGTCGACGTCTTTTTTTAGTGATAGTACGTAGTATTTATACTTGTTTGATTCCTTCATCAAAAATTAGTTTTCCAAAATCCTTATAACGGACAATGTTAGGATAGTAGTCGATTGAGTTAATGTATCATCTTCTATGAATTTGCTAGTGGTACGAGACATTTTGGTAAAACCCAAAATGTTACCTCTCATTTGAAGGGTTTGATGACAGCTGGAAAACGCGCGTTTCTGTAAGAAAAAAGTATCAGTAGTACTAGTGTGCTATTATAAATTTTTATTATTTTGCTAATCCTTTGTCACCTAAGATCGATTTTTTTTATATATGTCAAATTTATTTCTGGAAACCCTTCATAATGAGGATTGACTTGACGTGATGATAAATTTACTTCTAATAGCCTCCTCATATAAATGAAATTCAATAATAACAGTTGAAATAGGTTAATTATAAATTAATTATGGGCCAACTTTCACAAAAGGTCAATTAGAAGTAATTTTGCTTGAAGAAAAATTTGAGCTTATCTTCGGTGTCTAATGGGAGTAGTATTACATCTACATTAAATGGTAGACAAATATAGTATCATATTAGAAGCCTTGAATTAGTATTTTCCAAACAAAAGAAAAAATTGTATTTCCAGGATATATGCAATAATTTTTTGATGCTATATTTTCCTTCTCGAGTAGTTTATATATTTCAATATTCCCCACATTGTCTTCGCCCTTCATCAAACCATAGTTGCCTCCATAGATCTCAAACTTCAAAGCCATCGATTATTCCAACGTCGAATAATAATAACCCTAAATACCATGAGAACCGCACTCCTCCTCGTCGCCATTACCACTCTCATTTATGCTGCTGTAGTGCCCTCCACGGCAAACCCCGATGATTGGTCCAAGATTTAGAACATCACCGACCCATACATACAGGGGCTCGGCAAGTGGCTGGTGACGGAGCACACCAAAATGGGGGGCAATGATGGGCTCAAGTTTCAGAAGGTGCTAAGCGGCGAATATCAAATTAGGAATGGTGTAAGTTATCGGCTTGTCATCGTTGCCATGAGACCAGGTGGCTCACATGGCACATACAAAGGATGGTTACTAGAGGAAGTCCCGAGTAACCAGAACACATGGAAGCTCATAAATTTCAGCCCTTTAGACTAGTCGGGTTACCCTTAGTGTTGTAATAAATTTACAAGAAATTATATGGTGTTTCTCTTTAATTTTGCATGCATGCTTCTCTTGGACTATGGAGATATTAAGAAAATGAATCCTCGCATGCAAATCCTATTTCTTCTAATTGTTAGGAATCAATGATAGCCATGTGATTAAGAGTTCACTTCACAATATGGTGGCGGTCGACATGTCTTCTCTGTGTTTGTTATCACATAATACAATTTTATCATCAAGCTAAGAGACAATAGGTGGTATTTTATTTTAAGACACGTGTTCTACACTTTGATGCTCTTGTTCTTTCTATCAAGTTAAGTTTTTGTGTTGGTCCATACGATGGATGCAAGATCCCAGGTGCTTGGTCGACGTCTTTTTTTAGTGATAGTATGTAGTATTTATACCAGTTTGATTCCTTCATCAAAAATTAGTCTTCCAAAATCCTTATAACGGACAATGTTAGGATAGTAGTCGATTGAGTTAATGTATCATCTTCCATGAATTTGCTAGTTGTACGAGACAGTTTGGTAAAACCCAAAATGTTACCTCTCATTTGAAGGGTTTGATGACAACTGGAAAACGCGGGTTTCTGTAAGAAAAAAGTATCAGTAGTACTAGTGTACTATTATAAATTTTTATTATTTTGATAATCCTTTGTCACCTAAGATCGATTTTTTTTCTATATGTCAAATTTATTTCTGGAAACCCTTCATAATGAGGATTGACTTGACGTGATGATAAATTTACTTCTAATAGCCTCCTCATATAAATGAAATTCATTAATAACAATTGAAATAGGTTGATTATAAATTAATTATGGGCCAACTTTCACAAAAGGTCAATCACTACAAGAAAAGTTGCCATGGCCGACGAAGTTGAAGTCGCGCTGTGGTTGCTGGTGTACCATGGCCGACGATTTTGGGTCCCTCCGTGGTGCATGTCAAAACTTTTTTTTTCTCGTTTTTGAGGCCACCTAGCCCGACGAAAGCGGCCAAAACATCGCGTATGGTGGCCCGGGACGTGGTGCATCTCGAAATCTCGGGTTCGCCGGCCGAGACAACGCAAATCCGCACCGCCGAGGGATGTAGGGCCCAGATGGCAGCCTCTCTGGCATTGTTTTTTTTCTCGATCGCGCCATCTCGTTCAACGTTCTCCGATCGAGCCGTTTACGATGCAGGATCATGGGTCCCGCATGTCATCCTCTATGAACCAAAATTCTTTCTATTCTTGGATTTTTTTTGACCCCCTGATTTCTGGATACTTCCTTTTTCATTTGATCCCTTGCCGCCTTGGAAACGTTGAGACCGCTGCTGCTAAATGGGACCCGCATGTCATCCTCTATGTGCAATCAACTTTCTTTTCTTGGAGTTTTTTTTGGCACCTCATATTTGGTCACTTGCCTTTTTTTTCGATCCCCTGCCGCCTCTCAAACGGTGATACCGCTGCTGCTAAATGGGACCCGCATGTCATCCTCTATGTACTATAAAACTTTCTTTTCTTGGATTTTTTTGGCACCTCATATTTGGTCACTTGCCTTTTTCTTTCGATCCCCTGCCGCCTCTCAAACGGTGATACCGCTGCTGCTAAATGGGACCCGCATGTCATCCTCTATGTACTATAAAACTTTCTTTTCTTGGATTTTTTTTTGGCACCTCATATTTGGTCACTTGCCTTTTTCTTTCGATCCCCTGCCGCCTCTCAAACGGTGATACCGCTGCTGCTAACTGGGACCCGCATGTCATCCTCTATGTACTATAAAACTTTCTTTTCTTGAATTATTTTTGGCACCTCATATTTGGTCACTTGCCTTTTTCTTTCGATCCCCTGCCGCCTCTCAAACGGTGATACCGCTGCTGCTAAATGGGACCCGCATGTCATCCTCTATGTACTATAAAACTTTCTTTTCTTGAATTATTTTTGGCTCCTGATATTTTTTCACTTGCCTTTTTCTTTCGATCTCATGCCACGTTTGAAACGTTGAGGAACCTGCAGGCTCATGGGACCCGCATGTCATCCTCTATGTACTATAAAAGTTTATTTTCTTGGTTTTTTTTCACCCTCTGATTTTTGGCAATTTCTTTTTTCTTTTGATCCCCTGCCGCCTCTCAAACGGTGATACCGCTGCTGCTAAATGGGACCCGCATGTCATCCTCTATGTACTATAAAACTTTCTTTTCCTGGATTATTTTTGGCTCCTCATATTCGTTCACTTGCCTTTTTCTTTCGATCCCCTGCCGCCTCTCAAACAGTGAGACCGCTGCAGCTAAATGGGACCCGCATGTCATCCTCTATGAGCAATCAACTTCTTTTCTTGTAGTTTTTTTTGGCACCTCATATTTGGGCACTTGCCTTTTTCTTTCGATCTCATGCCACGTTTGAAACGTTGAGGAACCTGCTGGCTCATGGGACCCGCATGTCATCCTCTATGTGCTATAAAAGTTTCTTTTCTTGAATTATTTTTGGCTCCTCATATTTTTTCACTTGCCTTTTTCTTTCGATCTCATGCCACGTTTGAAACGTTGAGGAACCTGCTGGCTCATGGGACCCGCATGTCATCCTCTATGTGCTATAAAAGTTTCCTTTGTTGGATTTTTTTTCACCCTCTGATTTTTGGCTATTTCCTTTTTCTTTTGATCCCCTGCCGCCTTGGAAACGTTGGGTAAGCTGCTGACTCATGGGACCCGCATGTCATCCTCTATGTACAATCAACTTTCTTTTTCTTTTGATCTCAAGCCGCATTTGAAACGTTGAGACCGCTGCTGCTAAATGGGACCCGCATGTCATCCTCTACGTACAATAAAGTTTCTTTTCTTGGATTATCTTTGGCTCCTGATATTTTGTCACTTGCCTTTTTCTTTCGATCTCATGCCGCCTTTGAAACGTTGAGTAAGCTGCTGGCTCATGGGTCCCGCATGTCATCCTCTACGAACAATAAAAGTTTCCTTTCTTGGAGTTATTTTTTACCCCTAATTTCTGGCTATTTGCCTTTTTCTTTTGATCTCCTGCCCCCTCTGAAACGATGAGGACGCTGTTGACAGGTCGGTCCCACATGTCATCCTCTATGAACAATAAATGTTTCCTTTGATGGATTTATTTTGAACCCCTAATTAATTTCTGGATATTTCCCCTGTCGCCTTGGAATCGTTGAGGATGCTGCTGCCTCATGGGTCCCGCATGTCATCCTCTCAGAACGGTAAATGTTTATTTTCTTGGATTTTGTTGACCAAACGATTTTTGGCTTATTTTTTCTTTCAATCACCTGCAGCCTTTAAAACGTTGAGGACGCCGCTGGCTCACGGGTCCCACATGTCAACCTCTATGAACAATAAACGCTGAGGATGCTGCTGCCTCATGGGTCCCGCATGTCATCCTCTCAGAACGAAAATGTTTCTTTTCTTGGATTTTTTACCAACAGATTTTTGGTTTATTTTTTCTTTCCATCCCCTGCCGCCTTTAAAACGTTGACGACGCTGTTGGCTCATGGGTCCCCGATGTCAGCCTCCCCGTACAAGAAACATATGATATCTTGATTATTTTGCAGACAATAAACAATGTATTGCGCTCTGAACTATTTCAAACGGATAATTAAATATTTATTTTTACATAAACAAACTTATATGTTGAATCTCCTTGTTTTTTTGTCTTTGCGAAGCATAGGACTTTCCTGTTTTTTTAGAAAATTCTGAACTTTCCTGTTTTGGAGTGGGCTGAAATTGTACGAGTCAAAAGGCCAAGCAGGATAGTTCGAAAGCCCAGATGTCCAGATGCAGCCCAATTGAAATCTTTCTTCTTGGATTTTTTTCACCCCCTGATTTCTGGCTACTTCATTTTCTTTTGGTTCTGTGCCGCCTTGGAAACGTTGAGACCACTGCTGCAAAATGGGACCCGCATGTCATCCTCTACGTACAATAAAATTTCTTTTCTTGGATTATTTTTGGCTCTGATATTTGGTCACTTGCCTTTTTCTTTCGATCCCGTGCAGCCTCTCAAACGGTGATACCGCTCTTGCTAATTTGGTCCCGCATGTCATCCTCTATGTACAATCAAGTTTCTTTTCTTGAATTATTTTTGGCTCGATATTTGGTCACTTGCCTTTTTCTTTCGATCCGATGCCACGTTTGAAACGTTGAGGAACCTGGTGCTAAATGGGACCCGCATGTCATCCTCTATGTACTATAAAACTTTCTTTTCTTGGATTATTTTTGGCTCCTGATATTTGGTCACTTGCGTTTTTTTCTTTCGATCTCATGCCACGTTTGAAACTTTGAGGAACCTGCTGGCTCATGGGACCCGCATGTCATCCTCTATGTGCTATAAAAGTTTATTTTCTATGGTTTTTTTCACTCTCTGATTTTTGTCTATTTCCTTTTTTCTTTTGATGCCCTGCCGCCTTGGAAACGTTGAGTAAGCTGCTTACACATGGGACCCGCATGTCATCCTCTATGTACAATCAAGTTTCTTTTCTTGAATTATTTTTGGCTCCTGATATTTCGTCACTTGCCTTTTTCTTTCGATATCATGCCACGTTTGAAACGTTGAGGAACCTTTGGCTCATGGGACCCGCATGTCATCCTCTATGTGCTATAAAAGTTTGTTTTCTTGGATTTTTTTCACCCTCTGATTTTTGGCTATTTGCCTTTTACTTTTGATCCCCTGGCCCCTTTGAAACGTTGAGTAAGCTGCTGGCACATGGGACCCGCATGTCAACCTCTATGTCCATCAACTTTCTTTTCTTGGATTTTTTTTTGACCCCCTAATTTCTAGCTACTTTCTTTTTCTTTTGATCTCAAGCCGCATTTCAAACATTGAGACCGCTGCTGCAAAATGGGACCCGCATGTCATCCTCTATGTACAATAAATCTTGGATTATTTTTGGCACCTCATATTTGGTCACTTGCGTTTTTTCTTTCGATCTCATGCCGCCTTTGAAACGTTGAGTAAGCTGCTGGCTCATGGGTCCCCCATGTCATCCTCTACGAACAATAAAAGTTTCCTTTCTTGGAGTTATTTTTGACCCATAATTTATGGCTATTTGCCTTTTTCTTTTGATCCCCTGCCCCCTTTGAAACGATGAGGACGCTGTTGGCAGGTCGGTCCCACATGTCATCCTCTATGAACAATAAAAGTTTCCTTTGGTGGATTTATTTTTTACCCCTAATTAATTTCTGGCTATTTCCTTTTTTTTCTTTTGATCCCCTGCCGCCTTGGAAACGTTAGGATGCTGCTGCTTCACGGGTCCCGCATGTCATCCTCTCAGAACGATAAATGTTTTATTTTCTTGGATTTTTTTACCAACTGATTTTTAGTTTTTTATTTTATTTTCGATCGCCTGCCGCCTTTGAAACGTTGACGACGCTGCTGGCTCATGGGTCCCCGATGTCAGCCTCCCCGTACAAGAAACATGTGATATCTTGATTATTTTCCAGACAATAAACAGTGTATTTCGCTCTGAGCTATTGCAAACGGATAAATTAAATCTTCATTTTTACATAAACAAACTTATATGTTGAGTGTCCTTGTTTTTTGTTTTTGCGAAGCATAGGACTTTCCTGTTTTTTTTTTGAGAAAAAACTGAACTTTCCTGTTTTGGAGTGGGCTGAAATTGTACGAGTCAAAAGGCCCAGTAGGATAGTTCGAAGGCCCAGATGTCCAGATGCAGCCCAATTGAAATCTTTCTTTTCTTGGATTTTTTTCACCCCCTGATTTCTGGCTACTTCATTTTTCTTTTGGTCCTGTGCAAAATGGGTCCCACATGTCATCCTCTATGTACAGTAAATTTCTTTTCTTGGATTATTTTTGGGTCCTGATATTTTGTCACCTGCCTTTTTCTTTCGATCTCATGCCGCCTTTGAAACGTTGAGGAAGCTGCTGGCGCTTGGGTCCCGCATGTCATCCTCTATGAACAATAAAAGTTTCCTTTCTTGGAGTTATTTTTGACCCCTAATTTCTGGCTACTTCCTTTTTCTTTTGATCCCCTGCCGCCTTTGAAACGTTGAAAACTTTCTTTTCTTTGATTATTTTTGGCACCTCATATTTGGTCACTTGCCTTTTTCTTTCGATCCCCTGCCGCCTCTCAAACGGTGATACAGCTGCTGCAAAATGGGACCCGCATGTCATCCTCTATGTACTATAAAACTTTCTTTTCTTGGATTTTTTTTGGCTCCTGATATTTGGTCACTTGCCTTTTTCTTTCGATCCCATGCCGCCTTTGAAACGTTGAGGAAGCTGCTGGCTCATGGGTCCCGCATGTCATCCTCTATGAACAATAAAAGTTTCCATTGTTGGAGTTATTTTTTACCCCTAATTTCTGGCTACTTCCTTTTTCTTTTGATCCCCTGCCGCCTTTGAACGTTGAAGAATCTGCTCGCTAATGGGTCCCACATGTCAGCCTCTATGGACGATAAACCTTTCTTTTCTTGGAGTTATTTTGACCCCTAATTTCTGGCTATTTTGCCTTTTTTTTGGATCCCGTGCTGCCTTGGAAACGTTGAGGATGCTGCTGCCACATGGGTCCCGCATGTCATCCTCTCAGAACGATAAATGTTTCTTTTCTTCGATTTTTTTACCAACTGATTTTTGATTTATTTTTTCTTTCGATCCCCTGCCGCCTTTAAAACTTTGACGACGCTGCTGGCTCATGGGTCCCGATGTCAGCCTCCCCGTACAAGAAACATGTGATATCTTGATTATTTTGCAGACAATAAAAAGTGTATTTCGCTCTGAGCTATTGCAAACGGATAAATTAAATCTTTATTTTTACATAAATGAACTAATATGAATCTCCTTGTTTTTGTTTTGTTTTTGCGAAGCATAGGACTTTCTTGTTTTGGAGTGGGCTGAAATTGTACGAGTCAAAAGACGTCCAGCAGGTTAGAAGGCCCAGATGGCCAGGGAGCCCCAATTTATATCTTCCTTATCTTGGATTATTTTTTGATCAAAAGGCCCAGCAGGGGTACATCCTTTTTCTTTTGGTCCTGTGTGCCGCCTTGGAAACGTTGAGGACGCTGCTGCCTCATGGGACCCGCATGTCATCCTCTATGAACTATGAACTCTAAAAGTTTCTTTTTTCTTGGATTTTTTTTCACCCCTCTGATTTTTGGCTATTTCCTTTTTCTTTTGTTCCCCTGCCGCCTTGGGACCCGTATGTTATCCTCTATGTACAAAAAACTTTCTTTTCTTGGAGTTTTATGCCCCCTAATTTTGGGCTACTTTCGTTTTCTTTTGATCTCAAGCCGCATTTGAAACGTTGAGACCGCTGCTGCAAAATGGGACCCACATGTCATCCTCTATGTAAAATAAAAGTTTCTTTTCTTGGATTATTTTTCACGCTCTGATTTTTGGCTATTTCCTTTTTCTTTCGATCCCCTGCTGCTTGGAAACGTTGAGGATGCTGCTGCCTCATGGGTCCCACATGTCATCCACTATGAACAATAAAAGTTTCTTTTCTTCGATTTTTTTCACCCTCTGCTTTTTGGCTATTTCCTTTTCATTTGATCCCCTGCCGCCTTGGAAACGTTGAGGATGCTGCAGCGTCATGGGACCCGCATGTCATACTCTATGTACAATAAAAGTTTCTTTTCTAGGTTTTTGGCTCCTGATATTTGGTCACTTGCCTTTTTCTTTCAATCTCATGCCGACTCTCAAAGGTACAATAAAAGTTTCTTTTCTTGGATTATTTTTGGCTCCTGATATTTGGTCACTTGCCTTTTTCTTTCGATCTCATGCCGTCTTTGAAACGTTCAGACCGCTGCTACAACATGGGACCCTATGTCATCCTCTATGTACAATGAAAGTTTCTTTTCATGGATTATTTTTTGCTCCTGATATTTGGTCACTTTCCTTTTTCTTTCGATCTCATGCCGCCTCGGCCCTCTGAAACGACGAGTAAGTTGTTGGCTCATGGGACCCGCATGTCATCATCTATGTACAATAAAGTTTTTTTCTTGGATTTTTCACCCCCTGATTTTTGGTCACTTGCCTTTTTCTTTCGATCCTGTGCCGCCTTTGAAATTGTGGACGCTGCTGGCTCATGGGTCCCACATGCCAGCCTCTATGAACAATAATATTTCTTTTCTTGGATTTTTTTTTACCCCTGATTTCTGGCTATTTGCCTTTTTCTTTGGATCCCCGACCGCCTTTGAAACGATGAGGACGCTGCTGGCGCATAGCTCCCACATGTCAGCCTCTAAGAACAATAAACATTTCTTTTCTTGGATTTATTGTTGACCCCTAATTAATGGCTACTTCGCTTTTTTTTCGATCCCCAGCCGCCTTAGAAACGTTGAGGACGCTGCTGGCTCATGGGTCCCATATGACAGCCTCTATGAAAAGTAAAACATTTACTTTCTTGGATTTATTTTTGACACCTAATTAATGACTACTTGGTTCTTTTCTTTTGATCCCGTGACGCCTTTGAAACGTTGAGGGCCTATTTGCTCATGGGTCCAACATGTCGACCTCTATGAACAATAAGAGTTTCTATTGTTGCATTTATTTTTGACCCCTAATTTCTGGCTATTTGCCTTTTTTCCATTGCCTGCCACCTTAGAAACGTTGAGGACGCTGCTGGCTGGGTCCCACATGTCAGCCTCTTTGTACGATAAAAGTTTCCTTTGCTGGATTTATTTTTGACCCCTAATTTCTGGCTATTTGCCTTTTTCTTTCGAACTCCACCGCCTTTGAAACGTTGATGACGCTGCTGCAAACTGGGTACAATATGTCAGCCTCTTTGTGCGATAAACCTTTCCTTTCTTGGATTTTTTGGACACCTGATTTCGAGCTACTTGCCTTTTTCTTTCGATCTCCTGCCCCCTTTGAGAAACGTCGAGAACGATGCTGGTTCGTGGGTCCCACATGTCATCCTCTCTGAATGATAAATGTTGAGGCCGCGGCTGCAAGATACGTCCCACATGTCACCGATCGTTGAATAAACGTTTCCTTTCTCGAATTTATATTTGACCCCTGATTTACGGCTACTTTGCCGTTTCTTTCGATCCCTGCATGTCTGCTACTCCACCGAAAAACAGACCGGCATGTATTCATCACAATACTGGTAGCTAATTTAGGAAAAATGTGTTCATCACGGGATTCAAACAAAGATCTTCATCTCTGCTAAATTTTGATTTCACCAAAAACCGAACAGCGTGTGTTCATGACTTTAAGTTCACAAACACTATGGTTTCTCTATAAAATAAGGTCACCATCCGTTCCTTTATTGAAGGCATTTGCGAAAAGTGTCTTTGGCTAATGGGCACCAGTGCTCCTGCTGTTTTAAAAAAAATCAAATATCATACATATTTGTTTCAAAAAAATCTGAAAATGAATGTAGACATAATAAATAAAGTAACCTACAAGCGTGTAAAATTTTAATATGACATTCTTTATATTGTAGACTACACAAAAAAGAAAAAATCTGTTGAAATTTGGAGATTTGAAATATGCATACCCAGATCCACACGTTTGTTACTTTTGTGTAGCCCAGAATTTTTTGTATTTGAAACTGAAATTTTGCACGTTTATGGGACAATTCATTAGCTACTCCATGATTTTTTTTCTAATTTTTTGAACAAATAAATATATTTTTTATTTTTTCTAAAATAGCAGGAGCACTGGTGCCCAAGAGCACCAAATCTCTTAATAGGCATTTGCGCCTAATAGCGTGAGCTTAGCTAATTTTTGAAGAAAAAAAAGATGTCCATTGTGGTATTCAGGACAAAGATCTTCATGTCTATTGCACCAAACAACAAACCAGCATGTATTCATCACAATACGGGTAGCTAATTTGTGAAAAATATGTTCAGCACGGGATTCAAACAAAGATCTTCATCTCTGCAAAATTTTGATTTCAGCAAAAACCGAACAGCGAATGTTCATGAGGTTAAGTTCACGAACACTATGTTTTCTCTATAAAATAAGGTCACCATCTGTCTCTTATTTCTCAAGGAAAAACAGGTGGAAGTGTTGGGACGAACCACATGGGTGCTTCGGCTCTATGTTCAATCTTCTCTTTTTTGTACTGCAATCTTGAGCCTATGGCAGGACCTCCATTGACGTGCATTCTGCACCAATTTGGCCTTGGATGTATCCATGTATCACGGGCGCGATTGTGGGTAGCAAAGACACAGTCAGGTTTGAACAATTGGAAATCTGGTTCTGCAACCTCTGCGTCGATTGGCGGGGGTAGCATGAAAATTGGGTGATTGAGTCCAAGAAATAAAGAACGCCCCTTCAAATTGTTCAATCTTTCCCACCTTGCCTCTTCTACAGGGTCCAAGGTATGGGCAGATCTCAAGAAAACGTAGCACCGTACCAAAGGATAAGACCTCAGCTTGTTACCCATATGTAATATTGAAGGACCGAGGATGGGCCGATAACCTTTAACCTGAATCCACGCGAGATCAGATTCACCAGTAATGGACTCTGCTCTCATTGGTGCCAGGAACCAAGTGCGCTGGTCAGAAAATCCAAGAAATACATCTTCATCTTCATAATTATGATTATCACCATCATCATCTAATTCTTCATCATCTAATTCTTCATCATCGAATTCGTCTTCTTCTAATTCTTCTTCTTCTAATTCTTATTCATCAGCATCATTATCTTCATCGGCACCTCCATCGCCTTGAGCCACATTTGCTTCATCATCTTCCATGACAGCATCTCCCTCGATTTGAGCGAAAATTTAAGCCACTTCGCTTCTTCATCTTCAATGACAGGGCGTCAATGAGACGCGGGGCTGCATGTGTCCGTGCAATGCACAAAGATCAACCACAATGCAGCAAGTAGGAACTACACTGAAAATTATCTCTTCTCTTCTATCTTCTATTTTCTACTACTATAAGGCACCAGTTTTTAACAAGACATGTAGCAGCAATTCCAACTGTTGGTGTCCAAAATCTAACGGTTGGGATTAGAGGTATTTGCGTGAAAAAAATACCACACCAGTGTCCACTGTTTCTAGAACCGTCATGTTTCCATTGTGAAGAAAAATCAGAGCAGTCTCACACCGAGATCACACGTCCCACTTGATAGTGATTAAGAAAGGTTCCAAATTTTTGTTCCTATTTATAAACTGTATGCTCACACTTATTTTGATGGTATAACCAAATTATTAGTTGTATTGAAAGTTTGAACAACATTTAGAACGCAACTTTTATACATCAGTATTGCGAATCGTAATTGGTCCAACATGTGCAGCATGCCATTTACTAGTTAAGACATAAAACAAAGACTCACCACAGGTATATGGTTCCCAAACCAGAACATCTCCATACGGATATGTAACTGCGTATACACGATGTAGGTGTGAACTTGTACCATATCCAGGAATGCCCATGGCATCGACATAGCTGTTTCTATCAAAGAATTCAGGGTTTCTCAGGATATTCCACTCCTTTTCTAGGGGCGCTTGTAGGATAGCGATCAATTCGTCAAATACAACGATTACCTCGTAATGCCATGGCCCTGCTAGATCATCTTTGTACGGCCTCTTGACGATCCGTACTTTGAGCAGTTCCAAACTTTTATCTATTTTGTATTTGAACAGGAATGGTGGGCTGCCATGCCACCATTCACTAGTAGGGCCCAAAGAAATTCCTGCATCTTGCAGAGATGGAAGAGGTATAATAGTATCTGATATGTATATGTTGCGGATCGTCAAGTGCCCGTCCTGCTGGACAAATGCCACCCAGTCGCCGTTACAACCCACCCAGTGCATGGGTCCATGTCCATCCAGTTCCTCCTTGGTATGGATAAATGCTGGAACTGTCGGCTTGTCTAATGGCATCAACAACGCGTGAATGCCCTGCAAATAGGATTTGTTTCAAAATTGTCTATGCATGCAAGGTATTCGACAGAATGAAGAGCGGATTGTGCAGAACTGAAGCACAGATGTAATGGATAAATAAAGCAATTCCGAAGAGTACATGTGCATAGTGAAGGCAGCAAACCTTACAGTACTCCCAAATCAGGTGATGATGTTGAGTCTAAATTCATGCATGATGTTTGGCAATAAGAAAATTTGATTGAAAAAACACAAGCTGAAACGAGATGAGTAAATAAATAAATACTCTTACAGTATCGCGCGGTCGTCTGGCCATGTCTCGGGGTCGCAGTGGAGCAGGCTCGGTAAACCGAACGGAACCTTATGCGCTCCGTGGATGGCATGCCGCATGCCGATCATGCCTCGAGCGAGGCGACCAGTGCTGAGGATATCCGCCCGCTCGGCTATGTTCTCCACCAGTGGGTAGTGGAGGTTGCCCCACCCCATGGACTGGTGGTAGCAATCAGGAATCTCCTCAACCTTACGCTTCTGCTTCATTGGAGTTAGTAATCTAATGCAAGGGAGAGAGGGGTGAACGGGAGAAAGAGACAGAAGAGGGTTTTTTTTTGGAGAAGATGCAGTAGTAGTACTACGATACTAGGAGGTGGAGATGCGGGGCATGTTTCCGGGGGAGAGGAACCACTATTTCCCTTTAAAAAAATAACAGCACTTGCGCATTAGAACTTGGGGCGGGGATATAGCGGTAAGAGGTATTGACCAACTTTCCCTCACCTTGACCCCACGTGGTTGTGAACCCGAGATAATTCTTTTTGATGAACCCGATATACTTATTATAGTACTAAAATAGTACAAGTATATACCTTGTACTCCTATATACTAACATTACTATTTTAAGGACTTTTGTTCCATGAGCAACAACTTCCCCTACTCCGCTCATCCGAAATCCTAGCCCCTCCAACTTCAAGGACCAATCAACATAGCTATGGCCTTCTAATTTGGCTCAAGTCACCGCGCACATAGTCCTCCCGCCGACAAGGAATAGGAGCATCAGCCCTTTCGTCGCTTGTTGTTATACATAATCATATACAGTACCATATATATTTCAAATTTCCATATCAAAAAATAGTTCAAATCTGAATTTTAACATCTCAAGCTAAACCCTCGCTTGCTCTTAAACATAAGCATACCATAGTTCTACTTTTGTCTTCACCGAACAACAGAACACAATGTGTTCATCACAACATAGCCAACCGGAGTACCTAGTAATGTAACTAGAGAAGTGAACCTATAGTTGATCAAGCCTTCAACTTTAACACAATAATACCCCCACATTATGTGTTGAGGAGCCACACCAATATATTTAAGAGTACCATCATGTAGACCACAAATGCATCAATGAAGAGAGGGGTATACTTATAGACCACCTCTTTACAAAACAGTTGTAATTAGTAGACCACAATTGCCTCGTTCATTAGCTATGAAATTACATACTATCAGTAGCTACAATGGCTGCAGGCCCTGTTTCAGAATTAAACATCACACTTGTTCCAATCCGGGGCGTTGGCGAAGTTTGGGATGAACCAAAGCGGTGTCTTTACCAGGTACCTATCTTTTTTGTTTTGCATGTTTTCTCCAAGGCGTTGGTTTGGAAACCAACGGCGCAATCTTCACGATTCAGACTGAATCGGCATATTTCAGGCAGCTGCGAATTGCGAAGCCATGCTTCATTCGGCAAGGTGTACACACAATTTCTTCTCGTCAGACATCCTGGGACAACATCTGCACCGCCTAATGGCAGCATAATCGGATAGTTCACTCCAAGGAAAAGAGAATATTCTCCAAGGTCATCAATCTTTTCCCATGGAATACCTTCATTTAACTTACTAGTGTCCTTCATGAACACCAGGCAACCAAACCCAGAAGCATAGTTGCCAACAATGCGACCATGATGAACACGACGATCAGAAGCAGTATGGCAAACTTTACAGGAATATTCCCTTTCATCAGCAATGCCCAGTGTATGGATCAGAAGAAGTCTAGAACCATCTATAGATCTTGCTAACCACCACATGCCATAATCGACCTCGTGATCATGGCCAAGAGCATCATCAAGTGCACACCGCCATTCAAACACAATGGGCGGTGGCTCTACGATCAGCGGAGGACACTGCTTGAAAACGAAATTCTTGTTAAGAAGGGTATGTTTGGTTTGCACAAATCTGAAAACGTAAGAATTGGGAAAACGCATTAGGATTCAGATGGGATGATATAATGGCATTTCCATTCAATAATACAGCATATTGGTGTATTTGAGTACATCACATGGGAAACCAAAGGATTCATTTCAAGAAGTTCAAGTAGAGGTCAAAATCCAACATAATTCAATCTGAGAATAAAACTCCTAATTATACAATCCTCAAATTTTTCTATGGTAATCATCTCGAATAAAAAGTCTAAATACCAATGAAATTTCATCCGAAGCAAATATGCCCCAAGCCTCCAAGTCAGATCAGTCAGGTTTGAAAATTAATAAGTTTGTGCATTAAAATTATCTTTACAGCCATCAATAATGAAGCTCATCATACACTACGTCCGGAGGAAAATTACCAGCTTGCTGAGGATTCCATGCGTGAACAGTGCCAGTATGAGTTGTGGCAAACACAAGCCCCGGGTGGAGAATTGCATCGCTGTTATTGTAAATGATGTGGGACTTGGGCTCTCTGTAAGAAGCTGTCCATCCAGAATCTTCGCCGCAAAGGAGGGCAACTCTGATGTCAAAAACAGAAACAAGAGTGAATATTTTTTACCACCCAGAAGCTGTGGGAACTTGGCAAATATATATCTTGTGAAATATAATAGCACGAAGGTTGTGGTGGTATATATTTGGAATGTGGGTGGTTTCAAACGGCACAGGGAGAGGAATTTCACGGCGAGTGTAGACGTTGACAAGTTTCCATTTGCAAGCAGGAAAGCCAGTGTCAACCATGGCAACCCAATCTCCATTGGCACCTACCCCACTGCTTACCGTGCCGCACGGCATCACGGCGTCGGAGGAGAACCTGTCCGGTGGCGTCGGCTTGCAATCCCGTGCTACCTTCGTCGGGTGAGAATGAAGAACACATGGCAGGCCATACGGGAGAGAAAAAGTGAGAGTTGCACTATCATTTGCAGAGTCAAAAAATAGTTTGGACGAACCGACGAGGCTCGCGGCGGTGATGACGTCGCATCTTGTTACGAGTTCTTCAAGGGGACCTTCGGAAAAGACCTTCTGAAACAGTTCATAGTCATCATTTCCTTGTTCGATGCCGCCATCGCAGGGCAGGGGGTGGGTCTATGAGGTTTGGGTTCAACTGATTGGAGTTTAATTTGGGTTCGATGGCGGCAGGTGGCGGGGAAGATGAAGAACGGAGGCTCTCAAACTGGGCGGTGGAATTGATTCTAAAGCTGCATGGCGGCGGCACTGGCGCGTGCTATGGAAGGTGGTCGATTGGTGCGGGCGGGGGCGGAGGTAGACGATGGAGGTGAACCGAAATAGGGCAGGTGGGGGCGGGGCGCTTGACTTCGCTCCTCTACACTCTACAGCATCTCCTCCTGTTTCTTGGAAAGTGTATAGACCCATAATAAAAAGTCACTGTTCCCTCTGAAAAGGTGAAGAACAAGTCACTGGTCTAACGTGCAAATTTGGACATCCCAAGCTATGTGTTGTCATGTCAATTCAATGTCCATGGCAGTATTTTGAATTTTGCGTGACCAAAAGAAGTACGCCTTGGCCTTTCACAATCGGGGTTTCTTTAGAGCAAGAACAATAGAAGAGCCAACAGCTGGCAAAAGTACCACGTAGGCGGGCTATAAGCGCCCACTATTGTCCTACTTCCTCTTGGCGTGATACTCCCTCCGTCCACAAATAAGTGGACGTGCGGGATTTTCAAGGTAAATTAGTAAAAGGAAAGAAAAAAATGCATTGGAGCACTCGTATCTTAAGAAACACATGTACTCAACCACGGTTGTAGATTTTCTCGGCGCAAGACTTTTCCCCAGCAGTTGTGGCTTTCAGTTATTCGTGGGTGTGGGGAGGAGCTCCGCCGCATCGGTAGAAAGCAAAGAGGGACGGCGGCTCTCGATCGTGCGGTGTACTCGTAAATCACGTGCGACCCATGCCCTAATAATTCACAATGCATTGATGAGGGCTATCACTTCATCATCCAATAAAATGTACTTAGTAACTATGGTAATAATATTGTCTTCTCGCAAAAAAAATGGTAAAAATATTGTCTCTTAAGCCATGTACTAGTACAGTGCAAGATGCTTTAGAGAAATAAACCTATATTTTATTGCTACTCCGTAATACACATGGTTATTTATTCTAGGCAAATGCCTACCGAAAGATGTAGGAATAGGGAAATGTAGGATTGCAATGTCATGTCCACTCCAATCCTATAGGAATTCATAGAATCCAAACTTTGTTTGATTCCACCATAGGAAAATTAAAGCATTCTTAAAAAGAGGCATGAGTAGATGTTTAATTTTCTATGGAATCAGGCAAAGAAATCCTTAGGAAAAATTCCTATCGGAAACAATCCTACAAATCAAACAGCCAAGGATTCAATTGTACCAATTTCCTATGCAAATCCTTGGTGTTCACCCAATCCTCTCGAATACTCATCCAAAAAAATGCACTAATACTTTGATGGGGAGTTTTTGTATTCTAGGCAAGAATAGAGGGTTTGCGGGGATCACTTGAGAAGTGTATTAACCAAAGAAGGCATAAGTAATACACCAACACACACTAACATGCCCTTAATGGATGTATCTCCATAAACTCCCTCTGTTCTTTATTACTACTACTAGTTTATGTACTTCTTAACTAATATGGGATAATCATGAAATATATTTTCTAACATTTAGCCAAAATATAGTGTTTCGACTTTTTAAAATACTGAAAAACTAGTAATTAAAAATATTTGAGCTATCAAATCTAGGAAGTTTGAAAATATTTTGTATTCCGTCTGAAAGTTGTGTTACTTGGTGTAAGATTCACACAAAAATGATGAAAATATCAAACCTTCAAAAAAATTGTAGTAATTCAAACGTTATGTGCGTTTCATAATTTTGCAAAATCGATTCTATTTGCAATTAAAACTATAGTAGTTGGTGGTCCCCGATCATCTGATTTGCTCTTAAACAGCTCAATCCTAAATTTGAACCTCCCTGCAACAGAACACGATAGTTGGTGGTTTGTGCGGAAAAAAATTACAGTTTAAAAAAGTGTTTTACGCAACGAAGGCAGCAATAAGGGGTAGTTTGTGCAATTTCCTCGTGTAAACAACATGTAGCGTCGAAGTAATAGTACTAGGAGTACAGAAATCTTGTGTAATTTCTAGTTCTACATATTACTAGTGTCCACTGTTTGAGAGTTGATGGTGAATGGGTCTAATTTTCAATCGAATGAGAATTAGCAAATTGATTTTTATGACAAAAGCATACAAAGGGAGTAAAACAACATACCCGCATTCGCCGCTGCTACCAGCATGCGATGGCTCCACGAGTGCATTGACGGCTGCTACAAATCCACGGAAGACATCTAGGTTTTGCAGATCGTCGATTGCCGCTGTCTGGCTAAGCTTAACCAGCATAGCTGCCGCCAAGATATCTCGGATTTGGACCAAAGGCAGAAGCTGATTGGGGTCAAAGGATTGCCTGATTCGGAATTTGAAGTACCAAGCCCTCGGCTCCGATGATGGAAGTTTGGAACTCGGCCCGGCCAGAACCTCCCAAATCTGTGTGTGGCATTGGATGCCCATCGGCATCCCCAATGCTGCCGACGCCGTGATGTGGTCGGTCGCACTTTGGTCCCCACTAAAGGCTGGGGCTGCAGCACGTCGCCGCCGCCCCCGACGTCCCCACGACGGCAATGCCATGGACCGAGGCACTGAGTTTGTTGGCGAACCCGAAGCCCTGGATGGCAAGTGCTTCTTCACAATGGAAGCATCCTCACTCGGCGAGGTTCGCCCCCGGCGCATGCCTATGCTCCGACCAGCCCACTTTGCCGCTGCTGCCTGGGCTGCCGCCGATACCTGGGCCACCGCCGCTTCATGGGACCCCCCTCCCTCCTCTCCCTCTCCTAGATCAAAGGGCGCCAGGAGTCTAGCCACAGCAAGACACAGAGCCGCCTGCTTCATCGCACACCAATGGCACACAGACATTTGCGAGCTTTTAGCGCACACCCCTCCGAGGCTGAGTCGTGGAGCCTGGGTGCACGGGGCTATGGCTGGAGGAGTCGCCATGGGACGAGGGGTGTCGAGTGCTCGGGTAAGTACGGGAAAGGCGAAGTTTTGCATAACCTTATATGATCACAACAATGCTTCTCAAGGAGCCAAATACTGTATGAGAAACCGGAAAAGTTTGAACGTTTGAAAACTTTGCTGGCATAATGCATCCTTCCAATGCACGCCTACTAAGGTAGAAAGCCAACTCAATTGCTACTTTGTTGGCAAAATGTACCATGGCTCAATCTTAGGTCACACACCCATGAAGCCAAGTTAACACATCTATCAATTGGTATATTTTGGTCATATTAAAATTTTTACTTGAAACTTGTTGGTCATGCCATTCTACTACTCGCCTAACACTTTTTCTACGCGGGAAGGAGGGGGGTATGATGCTACCCTGAATTTTTATGCCCATTTGTATCTTGGTCAAATCCTAGGTTTGGCCAAAATTTAAAACATGAAAATGAAAAATTAAGCCTGGATCCACTACAAGAAAAGTTGCCAAACTTTTCTTGTAGTGATCCTTCTTAATTAGTAACTTCAAAATGAAGCTTTTGGAAGGTTTTTGAAATTTCCATGTCTGAAACCCAAAACACCTCTTCATGATTGACTTCATAAGACAAATCGAGTTTAGGGTTAGCGGTAGATACATGATTTTTCTAGTTTGAATATGTCTAGACCTGGCTTATCAACTTGAATGCTTAGTATATGACATAAGAAGATGTACTATGTGCATTGGTTTTTCATTTATTTGATTTGTTTTGAATTTTTATGCTGAATCAAATTTTGGTCAAATCATAGGTTTAACCAAGATTTAAACAAGTTTAAAACATTAAAATGAAAAATTAAGCATGGATCCTTCTTAGTCACTCCAAAATGAAGCTTTTGGGAGGCTTTTGAAATGTCTATGTTTGAAACCCAAAACCACTTCTCTTCATGCTTGACTTCATAAGACAGATGAGTTTAGGGTTAGGGGTAGATACATGATTTTTCTGGTTTGAATAGGTCTAGACCTTGTTATCAAGTTGAATGGCTTACTATGTGACATAAGAAGACTATGTGCTTTGGTTTTTCATTTTTGATTTTTTCGATTGTTTTTATGCCCATTTGAATCTTGGTCAAATCCTAGGTTTGAACAAGAATTTAAACAAGTTTAAAACATGAAAATGAAAAGGTAAGCATGGATCCTTCTTAGTCAGTCCGAAATGAAGCTTTTGGGCGGTTTTCGAAATTTCCATGTTTGAAAACCCAAACCACTTCTCTTCATGCTTGACTTCATAAGACAAATTTAGGGTTAGGGGTATAGATACATGATTTTTCTTGTTTGATATGTCTAGATATTGTTTATCAACACTTGAATGCTTACAATATATGTGACGCAAGAAGACTATGTGTTATGGTTTTTCATTTTTGGGGGTTTTTTCGAATTTTTTATGCGCACTTGAATCTTGGTCAAATCCTAGCTAGCTAGGTTTGACCAAGCTTTAAACAAGTTTAAAACATGAAAATGAAAAAGTAAGCATGTATCCTTCTTAGTCACTCCAAAATTAAGCTTTTTGGAGGTTTTTGAAATTTCCATCTTGTAAACCCAAAACCACGTATCTTCATGTTTGACTTCAAAAGACAGAGTTTAGGGTTAGGGGGTAGATACATGATTCTTCTTTTAATATGTTTAGATCTTGTTTTATCAACTTGAATGTTGACTGTATGACATCAGAAGACTATGTTTTTGAATTTTTTATGAATCTTGGTCAAATCCAAGGGTTGACCAAGATTTAAACAAGTTTAAAACATGAAAATGAAAATGTTTCAAGTTCACCTTTGGTTCGATCTTTCAGTAACCAGGCGCATATATATATGGATGCAAATTGAGATAATAATTCGTGAAACATTGGAAATGTCCATCGTGTGTCATGTTTCCCCCTCACATGAAAATTGGATTGGTGCTAGACAAGTAAAAGCACATTTATGTGCGACAACCCAAAATGCACATATTTTGCTGAGTTTTCATGCATGCATTAAAAGTTGTGAATATATACATAAAATGCATGTGGGTCATGATTGAAAAGTTTGACATGTATATGTTTCTTGTGTAGTAGTACTATAGTAGGTACGCAAACTCCCAGCCATCTTCTTTGTCAAGAGAAGACGCACACCAGGATGCGTAGTGGAAGTCGTCTCTGGATCCTTCTGTTGTCCCTCTCACGGAAAAGAAAAAGAAAAAAACATCTCTCTCATTCTCGGCCTCGCTCGACTCGCTCGCTCGCAGCCTCGCACCTCCTGCGCACTGACAAACGCTGCACAACAGTCAACATCACCAGAAAAAAGATATACACCATAAATAATAAGAGGGGCCCCGTGACTGCTATCCCTTCTTCTCCTTCCGTGTGATCCCTCTTCCTCCGAGTTTCACTGGACGGGCAAACACACATGTGCTGCATAGTAATAATAAAAAAGTAAAAAATTGACCTATGAATCTATGATTAAATAGGTAAAATCCTGGGTTTTATCAAGGTTTAAACAAGTTTAAAACATGAAAATGAATAGGTAAGCATGGATCCTTCTTAGTCACTCTAAAATGAAGCTTTCGCGAGGTTTTTGAAATTTCCATGTTTGAAACCCAAAACCACTTCTCTTCATGCTTGACTTCGTAAGACAGAGTTTAGGGTTAGGGGTAGATACATGCTTTTTCTGGTTTGAATATGTCTAGACCTTGTTTATCAACTTGAATGCTTACTATATGACATAAGAAGGCTATGTTCTTTGGTTTTTCATTTTTTCTGTTTTTTCTGATTTTTTATGCCCATTTAAATCTTGGTCAAATCCTAGGTTTGACCAAGATTTAAACAAGTTTAAAACATGAAAATGAAAAGGTAAGCCTGGATCCTTCTTAGTCACTGTAAAATGAAGCTTTTGGGAGGTTTGTGAAATTTCCATGTTTGAAACCCAAAAGCACTTCTCTTCATGCTTGACTTCATAAGACAGAGTTTAGGGTTAGGGGGTGTAGATACATGATTTGTTTGGTTTGAATATGTCCAAATCTTACTTATCAACTTTTGAATGCATGCTACTCTCTCAAAGAAAAACTTTTGAATGCTTACTATATGACATAAGAAGACTATATGCTTTTAAAATTCAAACATATGGTAAGCATTCTTATGTCATATAGTAAGCATTCAAGTTGATAAACAAGCAAGGTTTGGACATATTCAAACCAGACAAATCATGTATCTACCCCCTAACCCCTAATTAAATTTTCTTATGAAGTCTAGCATGAAGAGAAGTGGTTTTGGGTTTCAAACATGGAAATTTCAAAAACCTCCCAAAAACTTCATTTTAGAGTGACTAAGAAGGATATACAAGCTTCCCTTTTCATTTTCATGTTTTAAACTTGTTTAAATCTTGGTCAAACCTCTAGGATTTGACCAAAAGATTCAAATGGGCATGGAAATTCATAAAAAATCAAAAGAATGAAAAACCAAAGGACATAACATTATTATGTCATATATATATAGTAAGCATTCAAGTTGATAAACAAGGTTTAGACATATTCAAACCAGAAAATAATGTATATATCTACCCCCAACCCTAAATTCTGTCTTATGAAGTCAAGCATGCATGAAGAGAAGTGGTTTTTGGTTTCAAACATGGAAATTTCGAAAACCCTCCCAAGATCGAGCTACATTTTGGAGTGACTAAGAAGGATATATAGATGCTTAATTTTTCATATTCATGATTTAAACTTGTTTAAACCATGTTCAAACCTAGGATTTGACCAAGATTCAAATGGGCATAAAATTTTAAAAAAATCAAAAAATAAAAAAACAAGGCACATAGTATTCTTATGTCATATAGTAAGCATTCAATTAAGTTGATAAACAAGGTCTAGACATATTCAAACCAGGAAAATCATGCATCTACCCCCTAACCCTAGCTAAACTCTGTCTTATGAAGTCAAGCATGCATGAAGAGAAGTGGTTTTTGGTTTCAAACGTTTAAGCCAAAAGCCCCTTTTCAAATATTTCAAACTTATTCAAATTTGGTTCAAATATGAAAGACATACAAGTTATAGCACATATAGTGCATACATTTTCACACATACTGCACTAGATGCTAACCCTATAGTTTGAGGCCATTTGGGTGACCTAGGTCGAAAAAATTCTTGGATTAGAATCGTGTTGTTCGAACCCCGTAGTTGGATTTTTTTGAACCCTTGATCTGTAGAACTCGGGCAAAACCCTAGTTTAACCTATTTAATTACAGATTCGTATATCGATTTTTCTACGAGTACTACCTTTTTATTACTCCACTATGCAGCACATGGGTGTTTGCCCGTCGAGTGAAACTCGGAGGAAGAGGGATCACTCGGAAGGAGAGAAGAAGGGAGAGCATTATGGTGTCTCCCCTTTTTCGGGTGATGATGTTGACTTTTGTGCAGGGTTTGTCAGTGAGTAGGAGGTGCGAGCGAGCGAGCGAGCGAGTCGAGCAAGGCCGAGAATGAGAGAGATTTGTTTTTTTTTTGTGAGAGGGACAACCGAAGGATCCAGAAGGACCCACAGACTTCCAATACGCATCCTGATGCGTCTTCTCTTGACAAAGAAGATGGCTGGGAGTTTGCGTACCTATTGCACGTGACTTGTGCTCACTGAAGTGTGGGACCTCAAGCGTGGGCACCACACGTAAGTGACAGACCTGTTGGTGTAAAAACTCGGTTGATTATAATAGTGCATTAGAACAAAGTTTCCTATGGATTCAAGGGTAGGAAATCCAAGTTAACTCATTTACATGACATTATTATTTCCATGAAGCAAAGTTAACACATCTATCGATTGGTACATTTTTGAGTGACTAAGAAGGATCCAGGCTTACTTATTCGTTTTCACGTGTTAAACTTGTCTAAATCTTGGTCAAACCTAGGATTTGACCAAGATTCAAATGGGCAGAAAAATAAAATAAAAAACAGAAAAATGAAAAACCAAATCACATAGTCATCTTATGTCATATAGTAAGCATTAAAGTTGATAAACAAGGTCTAGAAATATCAAACCATACAAATCATGTATCTACCCCCTAACCCCTAAATTATGTCTTATAAATTAAGTCAAGCATGAAGAGATGTGGTTTTGGGTTTCAAACATGGAAATTTCAAAAACCTCCCAAAAACTACATTTTAGAGTGACTAAGAAGGATACATGCTTCCCTTTTCATATTCATGTTTTAAGCTTGTTTAAATTATCTCGGTCAAACCTAGGATTTGACAAAGATTCAAATGGGCATCAAAATTGAAAAAAAATCAGAAAAAGAAAAACCAAAGCAAATAGTTTTCTTATGTCATATAGTAAGCCAATTAAGTTGATAAACAAGGTCTAGACATATTCAAACTAGACAAATCATGTATCTATACCCCCTAACCCCTGAACTCTGTCTTATGAAGTCAAGCATATGAAGAGAAGTGGTTTTGGGTTTCAAACATGGAAATTTGAAAAACCTCCCAAAAACTTCATTTTAGAGTGACAAAGAAGGATACATGCTTCCCTTTTCATATTCATGTTTTAAGCTTGTTTAAATTATCTCGGTCAAACCTAGGATTTGACAAAGATTCAAATGGGCATCAAAATTGAAAAAAATCAGGAAAAAGAAAAACCAAAGCAAATAGTTTTCTTATGTCATATAGTAATCCAATTAAGTTGATAAACATGGTCTAGACATATTCAAACTAGACAAATCATGTATCTATACCCCCTAACCCCTAAACTCCGTCTTATGAAGTCAAGCATATGAATAGAAGTGGTTTTGCTCCCAAAAGCTTCATTTTAGAGTGACTAATTAAGAAGGATCCATGCTTACCTTTGCATTTTCATATTTTAATCTTGTTTAAATCATTATCAAGCCTAGGATTTGATCAAGATACAAATGGGTGGGCACAAAATTCAAAAAAATCAGAATAATGAAAAACAAAAGCACGTATAGTACGTCTTCTTGTGTCATATCGTATGCATTCAAGTTAAACGAGGTCTAGGTATATCCAAACCAGACAAATCATTTATCTACCCCGTGTTGATCTTATGAAGTCTAGCATGAAGGAGAAGTCATTTTGGGTTTCAAACAGGGAAATTTCAAGAACATCCCAAAAGCTTCATTTTAGAGTGACTAAGAAGGATACATGCTTCCCTTTTCATTTTCATGTTTTAAACTTGTTTAAATCTTGGTCAAACCTAGGATTTGACCAAGATTCAAATATATGAGCATAAAATTCAAAAAAAAACAAAAAAATGAAAACCAAGGCACGTAGTCTTCTTATGTCATATAGTAAGCAATCAATTAAGTTGATAAACAAGGTCTAGACATATTCAAACCAGGAAAATCATGTATCTACACCCCCTAACGTACCCTAGCTAAACTCTGTCTTATGAAGTCAAGCATGCATGAAGAGAAGTGGTTTTTGGTTTCAAACGTTTAAGCCAAAAGGTAAGCATGGATCCTCCTTAGTCACTGTAAAATGAAGCTTTTGGGAGGTTTGTGACATTTCCATGTTTGAAACCCAAAACCACTTAAGACAGAGTTTATGGTTAGGTGTAGATACATGATTTTTCTTGTTTGAATATGTCTAGACCTTGTTTATCAACTTGAATTTTTTACTATATGATATAAGAAGGCTATATATATGTGCTTTGGTTTTTCATTTTTTAATTTCTTTTGAATTTTTTATGCCTATTTAAATCTTGGTCAAATCCTAGGTTTGAACAAGTTTAAAACATGAAAATGAAACGGTAAGCATGAATCCTTCCTTACTCACTCTAAAATGAAGGTACTTGAAAATTTTATGTTTGAAACCCAAAACCCCAGTTCTCTTCATATGTTTGACTTCATAAGACAGAATTTAGGGTTAGGGGTAGATATGATACATGATATTTCTGCTTTGAATATGTCTAGACCTTGTTTATCAACTTGAATGCTTACTATATGACATAAGAAGGCTATATATGTGCTTTGGTTTTTCATTTTTTTTTGAATTTTTCTGAATTTTTACTCCCATTTGAATCTTGGTCAAATCCTAGGTTTGACCAAGGTTAAAACAAGTTTAAAACATGGCAATGAAAAGGTAAGCATGGATCATTCTTAGTCTCTCTAAAATGAAGCTTTTGGGAGGTTTTTGAAGTTTCCATGTTTGAAACCCAAAATCACTTCTCTTCATATGCTTGGCTTCATAAGACAAAGATTAGGGTTTAGGGGTAGATATATACATGTTTTGGGAGGTTTTTGAAATTTCCATGTTTGAAACCCAAATCCACTTCTCTTCATCCTTGACGTCTTCATAAGACAAAAGTATAGGGTTATATATATATGCATGGGTAGATACATGCTTTTTTCTGGTTTGAATATGTATAGACCTTGTTTAAAATTATCAACTTAATTGAATGCTTACTATATATATAACATAAGAAGGCTATATATGTGCTTTGTTTTTTCATTTTTTCATTTTTTCCTGATTTTTTATGCCCATTTGAATCTTGGTCAAATCCTAGGTTTGATCAAGATTTAAACAAGCAGTTTAAAAAATGAAAATGAAAAGGTAAGCCTGGATCCTTCTTAATTAGTCACTGTAAAATGAAGCTTTTGGGAGGTTTGTGAAATTTCCATGTTTGAAACCCAAAAGCACTTCTCTTCATGCTTGACTTCATAAGACAGAGTTTAGGGTTAGGGGGTGTAGATACATGATTTGTCTGGTTTGAATATGTACAAATCTTATTTATCAACTTTTGAATGCATGCTACTCTCTCAAAGAAAAACTTTTGAATGCTTACTATATGACATAAGAAGACTATATGCTTTTAAAATTCAAACATATGGTAAGCATTCTTATGTCATATAGTAAGCATTAAAGTTGATAAACAAGCAAGGTTTGGACATATTCAAACCAGACAAATCATGTATCTACCCCCTAACCCCTAATTAAATTGTCTTATGAAGTCTAGCATGAAGAGAAGTGGTTTTGGGTTTCAAACATAGAAATTTCAAAAACCTCCCAAAAACTTCATTTTAGAGTGACTACGAAGGATATACAAGCTTCCCTTTTCATTTTCATGTTTTAAACTTGTTTCAATCTTGGTCAAACCTCTAGGATTTGACCAAAAGATTCAAATGGGCATGGAAATTCATAAAAAATCAAAAGAATGAAAAAACAAAGGACATAACATTCTTATGTCATATATATATAGTAAGCATTCAAGTTGATAAACAAGGCCTAGACATATTCAAACCAGAAAATCATGTATATATCTACCCCTAACCCTAAACTCTGTCTTATGAAGTCAAGCATGCATGAAGAGAAGTGGTTTTGGTTTCAAACATGGAAATTTCGAAAAACCCTCCCAAGAGCTACATTTTGGAGTGAGTAAGAAGGATATATAGATGCTTAATTTTTCATATTCATGATTTAAACTTGTTTAAACCATGTTCAAACCTAGGATTTGACCAAGATTCAAATGGGCATAAAATTTTAAAAAAATCAAAAAATAAAAAACAAGTCACATAGTATTCTTATGTCATATAGTAAGCATTCAATTAAGTTGATAAAAAAGGTCTAGACATATTCAAACCAGGAAAATCATGCATCTACCCCCTAACCCTAGCTAAACTCTGTCTTATGAAGTCAATCATGCATGAAGAGAAGTGGTTTTTGGTTTCAAACGTTTAAGCCAAAAGCCCCTTTTCAAATATTTCAAACTTATTCAAATTTGGTTCAAATATGAAAGACATACAAGTTATAGCACACATAGTGCATACATTTTCACACATACTGCACTAGATGCTAACCCTATAGTTTGAGGCCATTTGGGTGACCTAGGTCGAAAAAATTCTTGGATTAGAATCGTGTTGTTCGAACCCCGTAGTTGGATTTTTTGAACCCTTGATCTCGTAGAACTGGGCAAAACCCTAGTTTAACCTATTTAATTACAGATTCGTATATCGATTTTTCTACGAGTACTACCTTTTTATTACTCCACTATGCAGCACATGGGTGTTTGCCCGTCGAGTGAAACTCGGAGGAAGAGGGATCACTCGGAAGGAGAGAAGAAGGGAGAGCATTATGGTGTCTCCCCTTTTTCGGGTGATGATGTTGACTTTTGTGCAGGGTTTGTCAGTGAGCAGGAGGTGCGAGCGAGCGAGCGAGCGAGTCGAGCGAGGCTGAGAATGAGAGAGATTTGTTTTTTTTTGTGAGAGGGACAACCGAAGGATCCAGAAGGACCCACAGACTTCCAATACGCATCCTGATGCGTCTTCTCTTGACAAAGAAGATGGCTGGGAGTTTGCGTACCTATTGCACGTGACTTGTGCTCACTGAAGTGTGGGACCTCAAGCGTGGGCACCACACGTAAGTGACAGACCTGTTGGTGTAAAAACTCGATTGATTATAATAGTGCATTAGAACAAAGTTTCCTATGGATTCAAGGGTAGGAAATCCAAGTTAACTCATTTACGTGTTAAACTTGTCTAAATCTTGGTCAAACCTAGGATTTGACCAAGATTCAAATGGGCAGAAAAATAAAAAACAGAAAAATGAAAAATCAAATCACATAGTCTTCTTATGTCATATAGTAAGCATTAAAGTTGATAAACAAGGTCTAGACATATTAAACCAGACAAATCATGTATCTATACCCCTAACCCCTAAACTCTGTCTTATGAAGTCAAGCATGTGAAGAGAAGTGGTTTTGGGTTTCAAACATGGAAATTTCAAAAACCTCCCAAAAACTACATTTTAGAGTGACTAAGAAGGATACATGCTCCCCTTTTCATATTCATGTTTTAAGCTTGTTTAAATTATCTTGGTCAAACCTAGGATTTGACAAGATTCAAATGGGCATCAAAATTGAAAAAAAAAGTCAGAAAAAAGAAAACCAAAGCAAATAGTTTTCTTATGTGATATAGTATGCATTAAAGTTGATAAACAAGGTCTAGACATATTCAAACTAGACAAATCATGTATCTTTACCCCCTAACCCCTGAACTCTGTCTTATGAAGTCAAGCATATGAAGAGAAGTGGTTTTGGGTTTCAAACATGAAAATTTGAAAAACCTCCCAAAAACTTCATTTTAGAGTGACAAAGAAGGATACATGCTTCCCTTTTCATATTCATGTTTTAAGCTTGTTTAAATTATCTCGGTCAAACCTAGGATTTGACAAGATTCAAATGGGCATCAAAATTGAAAAAAATCAGGAAAAAGAAAAACCAAAGCAAATAGTTTTCTTATGTCATATAGTAAGCCAATTAAGTTGATAAACAAGGTCTAGACATATTCAAACTAGACAAATCATGTATCTATACACCCTAACCCCTAAACTCCGTCTTATGAAGTCAAGCATATGAAGAGAAGTGGTTTTGCTCCCAAAAGCTTCATTTTAGAGTGACTAATTAAGAAGGATCCATGCTTACCTTTGCATTTTCATATTTTAATCTTGTTTAAATCATTATCAAGCCTAGGATTTGACCAAGATACAAATGGGTGGGCACAAAATTCAAAAAAAATCAGAATAATGAAAAACAAAAGCACGTAGTCTTCTTATGTCATATCGTATGCATTCAAGTTAAACGAGGTCTAGGTATATCCAAACCAGACAAATCATGTATCTACCCCCTGTTGATCTTATGAAGTCTAGCATGAAGAGAAGTCGTTTTGGGTTTCAAACATGGAAATTTCAAGAACATCCCAAAAGCTTCATTTTAGAGTGACTAAGAAGGATACATGCTTCCCTTTTCATTTTCATGTTTTAAACTTGTTTAAATCTTGGTCAAACCTAAGATTTGACCAAGATTCAAATATATGAGCATAAAATTCAAAAAAAACAAAAAAATGAAAACCAAGGCACGTAGTCTTCTTATGTCATATAGTAAGCAATCAATTAAGTTGATAAACAAGGTCTAGACATATTCAAACCAGGAAATCATGTATCTACCCCCTAACCCTAGCTAAACTCTGTCTTATGAAGTCAAGCATGCATGAAGAGAAGTGGTTTTTGGTTTCAAACGTTTAATCCAAAAGGTAAGCATGGATCCTCCTTAGTCACTGTAAAATGAAGCTTTTGGGAGGTTTGTGAAATTTCCATGTTTGAAACCCAAAACCACTTAAGACAGAGTTTATGGTTAGGTGTAGATACATGATTTTTCTTGTTTGAATATGTCTAGACCTTGTTTATCAACTTGAATTTTTTACTATATGATATAAGAAGGCTATATATATGTGCTTTGGTTTTTCATTTTTTGATTTCTTTCGAATTTTTTATGCCTATTTAAATCTTGGTCAAATCCTAGGTTTAAACAAGTTTAAAACATGAAAATGAAACGGTAAGCATGAATCCTTCCTTACTCACTCTAAAATGAAGGTACTTGAAAATTTTATGTTTGAAACCCAAAACCCCAGTTCTCTTCATATGTTTGACTTCATAAGACAGAGTTTAGGGTTAGGGGTAGATATGATACATGATATTTCTGCTTTGAATATGTCTAGACCTTGTTTATCAACTTGAATGCTTACTATATGACATAAGAAGGCTATATATGTGCTTTGGTTTTTCATTTTTTTTGAATTTTTCTGAATTTTTACTCCCATTTGAATCTTGGTCAAATCCTAGGTTTGACCAAGGTTAAAACAAGTTTAAAACATGGCAATGAAAAGGTAAGCATGGATCATTCTTAGTCTCTCTAAAATGAAGCTTTTGGGAGGTTTTTGAAGTTTCCATGTTTGAAACCCAAAATCACTTCTCTTCATATGCTTGGCTTCATAAGACAAAGATTAGGGTTTAGGGGTAGATATATACATGTTTTGGGAGGTTTTTGAAATTTCCATGTTTAAACCCAAATCCACTTCTCTTCATCCTTGACGTCTTCATAAGACAAAAGTATAGGGTTATATATATATGCATGGGTAGATACATGCTTTTTTCTGGTTTGTATATGTATAGACCTTGTTTAAAATTATCAACTTAATTGAATGCTTACTATATATATGACATAAGAAGGCTATATATGTGCTTTGTTTTTTCATTTTTTCATTTTTTCCTGATTTTTTATGCCCATTTGAATCTTGGTCAAATCCTAGGTTTGATCAAGATTTAAACAAGCAGTTTAAAAAATGAAAATGAAAAGGTAAGCCTGGATCCTTCTTAATTAGTCACTGTAAAATGAAGCTTTTGGGAGGTTTGTGAAATTTCCATGTTTGAAACCCAAAAGCACTTCTCTTCATGCTTGACTTCATAAGACAGAGTTTAGGGTTAGGGGTGTAGATACATGATTTGTCTGGTTTGAATATGTACAAATCTTATTTATCAACTTTTGAATGCATGCATGCTACTCTCTCAAAGAAAAACTTTTGAATGCTTACTATATGACATAAGAAGACTATATGCTTTTAAAATTCAAACATATGGTAAGCATTCTTATGTCATATAGTAAGCATTAAAGTTGATAAACAAGCAAGGTTTGGACATATTCAAACCAGACAAATCATGTATCTACCCCCTAACCCCTAATTAAATTGTCTTATGAAGTCTAGCATGAAGAGAAGTGGTTTTGGGTTTCAAACATGGAAATTTCAAAAACCTCCCAAAAACTTCATTTTAGAGTGACTAAGAAGGATATACAAGCTTCCCTTTTCATTTTCATGTTTTAAACTTGTTTCAATCTTGGTCAAACCTCTAGGATTTGACCAAAAGATTCAAATGGGCATGGAAATTCATAAAAAATCAAAAGAATGAAAAAACAAAGGACATAACATTCTTATGTCATATATATATAGTAAGCATTCAAGTTGATAAACAAGGCCTAGACATATTCAAACCAGAAAATCATGTATATATCTACCCCTAACCCTAAACTCTGTCTTATTAAGTCAAGCATGCATGAAGAGAAGTGGTTTTGGTTTCAAACATGGAAATTTCGAAAAACCCTCCCAAGAGCTACATTTTGGAGTGAGTAAGAAGGATATATAGATGCTTAATTTTTCATATTCATGATTTAAACTTGTTTAAACCATGTTCAAACCTAGGATTTGGCCAAGATTCAAATGGGCATAAAATTTTAAAAAAATCAAAAAATAAAAACAAGTCACATAGTATTCTTATGTCATATAGTAAGCATTCAATTAAGTTGATAAACAAGGTCTAGACATATTCAAACCAGGAAAATCATGCATCTACCCCCTAACCCTAGCTAAACTCTGTCTTATGAAGTCAAGCATGCATGAAGAGAAGTGGTTTTTGGTTTCAAACGTTTAAGCCAAAAGCCCCTTTTCAAATATTTCAAACTTATTCAAATTTGGTTCAAATATGAAAGACATACAAGTTATAGCACACATAGTGCATACATTTTCACACATACTACACTAGATGCTAACCCTATAGTTTGAGGCCATTTGGGTGACCTAGGTCGAAAAAATTCTTGGATTAGAATCGTGTTGTTCGAACCCCGTAGTTGGATTTTTTTGAACCCTTGATCTGTAGAATGGGCAAAACCCTAGTTTAACCTATTTAATTACAGATTCGTATATCGATTTTTCTACGAGTACTACCTTTTTATTACTCCACTATGCAGCACATGGGTGTTTGCCCGTCGAGTGAAACTCGGAGGAAGAGGGATCACTCAGAAGGAGAGAAGAAGGGAGAGCATTATGGTGTCTCCCCTTTTTCGGGTGATGATGTTGACTTTTGTGCAGGGTTTGTCAGTGAGCAGGAGGTGCGAGCGAGCGAGCGAGCGAGTCGACCGAGGCCGAGAATGAGAGAGATTTGTTTGTTTTTGTGAGAGGGACAACCGAAGGATCCAGAAGGACCCACAGACTTCCAATACACATCCTGATGCGTCTTCTCTTGACAAAGAAGATGGCTGGGAGTTTGCGTACCTATTGCACGTGACTTGTGCTCACTGAAGTGTGGGACCTCAAGCGTGGGCACCACACGTAAGTGACAGACCTGTTGGTGTAAAAACTCGATTGATTATAATAGTGCATTAGAACAAAGTTTACTATGGATTCAAGGGTAGGAAATCCAAGTTAACTCATTTACGTGTTAAACTTGTCTAAATCTTGGTCAAACCTAGGATTTGACCAAGATTCAAATGGGCAGAAAAATAAAAAATAGAAAAATGAAAAATCAAATCACATAGTCTTCTTATGTCATATAGTAAGCATTAAAGTTGATAAACAAGGTCTAGACATATTAAACCAGACAAATCATGTATCTATACCCCTAACCCCTAAACTCTGTCTTATGAAGTCAAGCATGTGAAGAGAAGTGGTTTTGGGTTTCAAACATGGAAATTTCAAAAACCTCCCAAAAACTACATTTTAGAGTGACTAAGAAGGATACATGCTCCCCTTTTCATATTCATGTTTTAAGCTTGTTTAAATTATCTTGGGCAAACCTAGGATTTGACAAGATTCAAATGGGCATCAAAATTGAAAAAAAAAGTCAGAAAAAAGAAAACCAAAGCAAATAGTTTTCTTATGTGATATAGTATGCATTAAAGTTGATAAACAAGGTCTAGACATATTCAAACTAGACAAATCATGTATCTATACCCCCTAACCCCTGAACTCTGTCTTATGAAGTCAAGCATATGAAGAGAAGTGGTTTTGGGTTTCAAACATGGAAATTTGAAAAACCTCCCAAAAACTTCATTTTAGAGTGACAAAGAAGGATACATGCTTCCCTTTTCATATTCATGTTTTAAGCTTGTTTAAATTATCTCGGTCAAACCTAGGATTTGACAAGATTCAAATGGGCATCAAAATTGAAAAAAATCAGGAAAAAGAAAAACCAAAGCAAATAGTTTTCTTATGTCATATAGTAAGCCAATTAAGTTGATAAACAAGGTCTAGACATATTCAAACTAGACAAATCATGTATCTCTACACCCTAACCCCTAAACTCCGTCTTATGAAGTCAAGCATATGAAGAGAAGTGGTTTTGCTCCCAAAAGCTTCATTTTAGAGTGACTAAGAAGGATCCATGCTTACCTTTGCATTTTCATATTTTAATCTTGTTTAAATCATTATCAAGCCTAGGATTTGACCAAGATACAAATGGTGGGCACAAAATTCAAAAAATCAGAATAATGAAAAACAAAAGCACGTAGTCTTCTTATGTCATATCGTATGCATTCAAGTTAAACGAGGTCTAGGTATATCCAAACCAGACAAATCATGTATCTACCCCCTGTTGATCTTATGAAGTCTAGCATGAAGAGAAGTCGTTTTGGGTTTCAAACATGGAAATTTCAAGAACATCCCAAAAGCTTCATTTTAGAGTGACTAAGAAGGATACATGCTTCCCTTTTCATTTTCATGTTTTAAACTTGTTTAAATCTTGGTCAAACCTAAGATTTGACCAAGATTCAAATATATGAGCATAAAATTCAAAAAAAACAAAAAAAATGAAAACCAAGGCACGTAGTCTTCTTATGTCATATAGTAAGCAATCAATTAAGTTGATAAACAAGGTCTAGACATATTCAAACCAGGAAATCATGTATCTACCCCCTAACCCTAGCTAAACTCTGTCTTATGAAGTCAAGCATGCATGAAGAGAAGTGGTTTTTGGTTTCAAACGTTTAATCCAAAAGGTAAGCATGGATCCTCCTTAGTCACCGTAAAATGAAGCTTTTGGGAGGTTTGTGAAATTTCCATGTTCGAAACCCAAAACCACTTAAGACTTAGTTTATGGTTATGTGTAGATACATGATTTTTCTTGTTTGAATATGTCTAGACCTTGTTTATCAACTTGAATTTTTTACTATATGATATAAGAAGGCTATATATATGTGCTTTGGTTTTTCATTTTTTGATTTCTTTCGATTTTTTATGCCTATTTAAATCTTGGTCAAATCCTAGGTTTAAACAAGTTTAAAACATGAAAATGAAACGGTAAGCATGAATCCTTCCTTACTCACTCTAAAATGAAGGTACTTGAAAATTTTATGTTTGAAACCCAAAACCCCGGTTCTCTTCATATGTTTGACTTCATAAGACAGAGTTTAGGGTTAGGGGTAGATATGATACATGATATTTCTGCTTTGAATATGTCTAGACCTTGTTTATCAACTTGAATGCTTACTATATGACATAAGAAGGCTATATATGTGCTTTGGTTTTTCATTTTTTTTTGAATTTTTCTGAATTTTTACTCCCATTTGAATCTTGGTCAAATCCTAGGTTTGACCAAGGTTAAAACAAGTTTAAAACATGGCAATGAAAAGGTAAGCATGGATCCTTCTTAGTCACTCTAAAATGAAGCTTTTGGGAGGTTTTTGAAATTTCCATGTTTGAAACCCAAAATCACTTCTCTTCATGCTTGACTTCATAAGGCAGAGTTTAGGGTTAGGGGGTAGATACATGATTTGTTTGGTTTGAATATGTCTAGACCTTGTTTATCAACTTGAATGCTTACTATATGACATCAAAAGACTATGTTCTTTGGTTTTTTTCCATTTTTTTTTGAATTGTTATACCCATTTGAATCTTGGTCAAATCCTAGGTTTGACCAAGATTTAAACAAGTTAAGAAATTGAAAATGAAAAAGGTAAGCCTGGATCCTTCTTAGTCACTGTAGAATGAAGCTTTTGGGAGGTTTGTGAAATTTCCATGTTTGAAACCCAAAACCAGTTCTCTTTATATGTTTGACTTCATAAGACAGAGTTTTTATCAACTCCAGTGCTTACTATATGACATAAGAAGGCTATATATGTGCTTTGGTTTTTCATTTTTTGATTTTTTCTGAATTTTTATGCCCATTTAAATCTTGGTCAAATCCTAGGTTTGACCAAGGTTTAAACATGTTTAAAACATGAAAAGAAAAGGTAAGAATGGATCCTTCTTAGTCATTCTAAAATGAATGAAGCTTTTGGGATGTTCTCACAAATCGATCTAGTCTAGTACATGACTTTGATAAATTTTAATTAAGAAGCAGCAACTTAACAATAATTACCCAAAATCTAACAGCTGGTTCGACAACAACCTGGACGTTACGCTAAAATGAACTGCTAAAACAATGAACAGCACTTTTGTAGTACTGTACTCGGTACTCCGTACTTGCTCCAGATAATCCCCATTGCTTCACTACTACAGTAGTACTGTACTACCCTGGCTCGCATTCATTGTTTCCCCTGACTATTCAGAGCTTTGGACGTCCATCAGAGTTGTACTCCAGTAGTACAGTACTGCTAGCTCGATTAATGGCGTGCTATAAAATTCTATACTAGCCGACAGATGTCCATTCCTCGGGTTGCGCGCCAGAGCCTTCGAAGAGAAGGTAGCCGCTCTGTCCCGTTGATTTACGGTGGACGGACAGGATACTCCGGACCGCTCTCAATTCATATGCTTCTGCTCCCGCGTCCTGACGCTTCGCGGACTGAGAAGAGAAGTCACCATGCGACTTTACACACGTGAGCCATTCGATCAAGATCCAACGCTCGCGGTTGATCCAAATTTCAAACTTAAACTAAACTAATATTTTAAATGGACTGGAACTTTCTGAGAATACGTCTTAATGTAAAGTTTTTCTGTTTTTTTCTGAGCTACATAAATTTTAATTTCAAATTTTAGATCGACCATGTTCATTGGATCTTAACCTGATGGCTCGTATAGGTAAAGTTCATGGTAACTTCTGTTGGGTAAAGTCACTGGATCTCAGTTCGCAAGGGAGCCCCCTCTCGGCCGTTGATTTAGGATGGGCGGACCAGGTTGCTCGAAGCGAGGGCAGTAGACGGTTGTCTGGTTTTAATAGGGGGGAGTACTTCTTCCATCCCCTTCTTGCTTCACTTCCAGTCTCCTTCCACTTCCAGCGATGCCTCCGAAGTCAAGGCCACCATTTCGCTTGAAGAAGCACCATCTAGTGTTGACCAAGGACGCGGAGAGTTCCCGCTGGCGGTCTATCCAGATGCTGGCCGCGAGAAAGGGCCCACCAGAAAATGAAGGCCCTGCTTCGCGCTCGTCTCGGAACGGCGTCAGTCGTGCGGTCGAAGATTCCTGGTTGGTTTCCATCGCCATGTTTCTTGATTCTTCCTGGCCCGGAGGTCCCAACTCTTTATTCCTTATTAATCCTTTTTATACATATCTCAGTGCCCCACGACGCACCCTGACATCTTCTCATGACGACTTCAACCCCTGTCTCCTGCGCTTAGAGGTTACCACTGATTGGACATTTTCGTCTTCCTCTCGTCACTTTGTTTCGGTACTGATGATATTGCCATGCAGGAAGCATCGGCGTGTTTCAGAGATGAGCTTAAAACTCTCGTGGAACTCGCCTCCAACTTTCGCGATGATGTCGATACTTTGAAGGACGAGGTCACCGGCCGGGGCAAGCTGCATGATGTGAGCGTTCCATCAAGTGAGGAAACGAACTCTGTCATCAAGAAGCTCAAGGGCGAGAATTTGATGCTTAAGATCGAGTGCGGCTTTCTTCGCGAAGAAAACGTCGAGCTATCAAACAGGTGCGTTCAAGCTCTCAACGGGAGCCTCAACACCCAACATGATGCGGTGAAGAAGATGATGGATGACAGCATCTTGAAGAAAAACAATATGGTGGAGGACACGCGCGGGATGGTCGATCCAATCCAGGCACCGCAGAAGGAAGTCGATGCGCTCCGAGTCCAGCCACCTTTGCGTAGGTCGCCGAGGCGCCCTCGCGCAGGTCACTGAGGAGCGCACGTCGCCGAGTAGGCTGGGGGATAAGGAATTCCAACGAGAGAAGCGGAATCACCACCTGTACGTCCTGATGGAGGGCCACTCCGCCAAGTAGGCTGGGGGAGAGAAACACTGCCTCTCATTGTTCTTTAGCTAGTCCTCCGATCCATATTACTTGATGTTAAAATGGATGTATCTACAACTGAAATATGTCGAGATACATATATTTTAGTATCACAAAGTAAGTATCAACGTTTATATTGCCCAAGTCTTATTATCCATCCCTAAGGTGGGTCGCTTTTGTAACTACTAATTGCAGATTCGACTCTTCTGCAGACCGAAAGATTTTTAGAGTGACTAAGAATGATTCATGCTTAGCTTTCCATTTTCATGTATTAAACTTGTTTAAATCTTGCTCAAACCTAGGATTTGACCAAGATTCAAATGGGTTTAACAATTAAAAAATCAGAAAAATGAAAAACCAAAGCACATAGTATTCTTATGTCATATAGTAAGCATTCAAGTTGATAAACAAGGTCTAGACATATTCAAACCACACAAAACATGTATCTACCCCCTAACCCCAAACTCTGTCTTATGAAGTTAAGTATGAGGAGAAGTGATTTTGGGTTTCAAACATGGAAATTTCACAAACCTCCCAAAAGCTTCATTTTAGAGTGACTAAGAAGGATCAATGCTTACCTTTTCATTGCCATGTTTTAAACTTGTTTTAACCTTGGTCAAACCTAGGATTTGACCAAGATTCAAACGGGCGTAAAAATTCAAAAAAAATAAAAAAAAATGAAAAACCAAAGCACATATATAGCCTTCTTATGTCATATAGTAAGCATTCAAGTTGATAAACAAGGTCTAGACATATTCAAACCAGAAATATCATGTATCATATCTACCCCTAACCCTAAACTCTCTCTTATGAAGTCAAACATATGAAGAGAACTGGGGTTTTGTGTTTCAAACATAAAAATTTCAAGTACCTTCATTTTAGAGTGACTCAGAAAGGATTCATGCTTACCTTTTCATTGTCATGTTTTAAACTTGATTAAACCTTGGTCAAACCTAGGATTTGTCCAATATTTAAATGGGCATAAAAATGAAAAAAATGGAAAACCAAAGCACATATATAGCCTTCTTATGTCATAAGCATTCAAGTTGATAAACAAGGTCTAGACATATTCAAACAAGAAAAATCATGTATCTACACCTAACCAAAAACTCTGTCTTAAGTGGTTTTGGGTTCCAAACATGGAAATTTCAAGAACATCCCAAAAGCTTCATTTTAGACTGACTAAGAAGGATACACACTTCCCATTTCATTTTCATGTTTTAAACTTGTTTAAATCTTGGTCAAACCTAGGATTTGACCAAGATTCAAATAAGTAAAAACATGAAAATGAAAAGGTAAGCATCGATCCTTATTAGTCGCTCTAAAATGAAGCTTTTGGGAGGTTTTTGAAATTTTCATGTTTGAAACCCAAAACCACTTCTCTTCATGCATGCTTGACTTCATAAGACATAGTTTAGGGTTCGGGGTAGATACATGATTTTTCTGGTTTGAACATGTCTAGACCTTGTTTATCAATTTGAATGCTTACTATATGACATAAGAAGGCTATGTGCTTTGGTTTTTCATTCTTACGATTTTTTTCTTAATTTTTATGCCCATTCGAATCTTGGTCAAATCCCAGGTTTGACCAAGATTTAAACAAGTTTCAAACATGACAATGAAAAGGTAATCAATCCTGGATCCTTCATAATTAATAAGTTAGTCTAATTAAAATGAAGCTTTTGGGAGGTTTTTGAAATTTTCGTGTTTGAAACCAAAAACCACTTCTCTTCATGCTTGACTTCATAAGATAGAGTTTAGGGTTAGGGGTAGATACATGATTTGTATTATTTGAATTGTCTAGACCTTATTTATCATCTTTTAAATGCTTACTATATATATGACATAAGAAGACTATGTGCTTTAGTTTTTCATTTTTCTGATTTTTTTAATTTTATGCCCATTTGAATCTTGGTCAAATCCTAGGTTTGACAATGATTTAAACAAGTTTAAAATATGAAAATGAAAAGATAAGCATGGATCCTTCTTAGTCACTCTAAAATAAAGCTTTGGGTGGTTTTTGAAATTTCCATGTTTGAAACCCAAAAGCACTTCTCTTCATGCTTGACTACATAAGACAGAGTTTAGGGTTAGGGGTAGACACATGATTTTTCTTGTTTGAATATGTCTAGACCTTGTTTATCAACTTTAATGCTTACTATATGACATAAGAAAACTACGTGCTTTGTTTTTTCATTTTTCTGATTTTTTTTGGAATTTTGATGCACATTTGAATCTTGGTAAAATCCTAGGTTTGACCAAGATTTAAACAAGTATATAACATGAAAATGAAAAGGGAAGCATGTATCCTTCTTAGTCACTCTAAAATGAATTTTTTGGGAGTTTTTTGAAATTTCCATGTTTGAAACCCAAAACCATGCACTTCTCTTCATGCTTGACTTCATAAGATAGAGTTTAGGGGTTTGTGGATAGATACATGATTTGTCTAGTTTGAATAAGTCTAGACCTTGTTTATCAACTTTAATGCTTACTATATGACATAAGAAGACTATGTGCTTTGGTTTTTCATTTTTCTATTTTTCTATTTTATGCCCATTTGAATCTTGGTCAAATCCTAGATTTAACCAGGATTTAAACAAGTTTAAAACATGAAAATGAAAAGGTAAGCCTTGATCCTTCTTAGTCACACTAAAATGAAGCTTTTGGGATGTTCTTGAAATTTCCATGTTTGAACCCAAAACGACTTCTCTTCATGCTAGACTTCATAAGACAGAGTTTAGGGGTTAGCGGGTAGATACATGATTTGTCTAGTTTGAATAAGACTAGACCTTGTTTATCAACTTTAATGCTTACTATATGACATAAGAAGACTATGTGCTTTGGTTTTTCATTTTTCTATATTTTTATTTTATGCCCATTTGAATCTTGGTCAAATCTATATTTGACCAGGATTTAAACAAGTTTAAAACATGAAAATGAAAAGCTAAGCCTTGATCCTTCTTAGTCACACTAAAATGAAGCTTTTGGGATGTTCTTGAAATTTCCATGTTTGAAACCCAAAACGACTTCTCTTCATGCTAGACTTCATAAGACAGAGTTTAAGGTGTATGGGTTTAGATACATGATTTGTCTGGTTTAAATATGTATAGACCTTGTTTATCAACTTGAATGCTTACTATATGGCATAAGAAAACTATGTGCTTTGGTTTTTCATTTTTCTGTTTTTTTTTATTTTCTGCCCATTTGAATCTTGGTCAAATCCTAGGTTTGACCAAGATTTAAACAAGTTTAAAACATGAAAATGAAAAGGGAAGCATGTATCATTCTTAGTCACTCTAAAATGAAGTTTTTGGGAGGTTTTTGAAATTTCCATGTTTGAAACCCAAAACCACTTCTCTTCATGCTTGACTTCATAAGACAGAGTTTAGGGGTTAGGGGGTAGATACATGATTTGTATGGTTTGAATATGTCTAGACCTTGTTTATCACCTTTAATGCTTACTATATGACATAAGAAGACTATGTGCTTTGGTTTTTCATTTTTCTGTTTTTTTTTATTTTCTGCCCATTTGAATCTTGGTCAAATCCTAGGTTTGACCAAGATTTAAACAAGTTTAAAACATGAAAATGAAAAGGGAAGCATGTATCATTCTTAGTCACTCTAAAATGAAGTTTTTGGGAGGTTTTTGAAATTTCCATGTTTGAAACCCAAAACCACTTCTCTTCATGCTTGACTTCATAAGACAGAGTTTAGGGGTTAGGGGGTAGATACATGATTTGTATGGTTTGAATATGTCTAGACCTTGTTTATCACCTTTAATGCTTACTATATGACATAAGAAGACTATGTGCTTTGGTTTTTCATTTTTCTGTATTTTTTTTAATTTTCTGCCCATTTGAATCTTGGTCAAATCCTAGGTTTGACCAATATTTAGACAAGTTTAACACGTGAAAACGAACTGATAATCCCATTTGTTGACTCATTTAACTAGTTAATCCCATTTGTTGACTCTTTGTTGACCAGGCACTTGAGGTAAAACTGAGTATATTGCACTAGCCAGTATTAGTACTCAATGGGAAAACTGAGCACACAAAAAATGCCACAGTATAAGACTCGAGAGTATATCTAAATTTCCAGGGTTAGACTCGAGTAGGCGTGTTGCGGTGCAGAAGTGGAAGATGTGCAATTGTTGACGGGTACTGACGCGAGTCGCGGTGCAGAAGTCGAAGACGTGCAATCGTGGACGCGTGTCGCGATGCAGAAGCCCAAGACGTGCAGACGTTAAATGGTGGACACGTAGGACGTGGGTCGTATTAACCACCCCTCGCCTTTATAGATGCCTCCTCGCACTCTCTCTGTCTCTCTCACTAGCTCATGCAACGCCTCCTCTCACGTCCCATCATCATCTTCTCCAAAGAGAAAAACCCTCTCCCTCTCTGCCGGCGAGATAATGTGCAAGGAGAATGCGAATCCCATCGTCCATGACGCCGTCGGCTCCAAGCGCGACGCCTCCCTCTTCGATGCCGTCCCCTCAACGGCCGTCGCCGCCGCCGGTGGCGGTCGGATCCCGCCGGGATGGGACCCCTATGAGGAGGTGCCGTACATCCCGCCTCCGAACCCCTACGACACCTGCATGGACGACCCATGGAACGAGGTAACTATGGTTTGCTCCCTTTTTTTGTTCCCCATTCCTCTTTGAATCCTATTTTTGCTGGTTCCCTAGTAACTATTAGTGCTGATCTGTAGATGGATGAGTATTGGGTTAATATTTGCGCCGATTTTATTCCATTTTGCTTTGACCCCTTCTTGATTTCGTCGAAGATTTGGAGTTCGGCCGTTCGGTTAATTTATGCAAGTAATAATGAGATCTCAATCAGTTAATTTATGCAAGTAATCATGGGATCTCAATCAGTTATTTTATGCACGAGTCAAAAGATATAAACCGTTTAATTTTGCAAATAATCTGGGATCTGTTCAAATTCAGATCTGGAATCTGTTTCTTTGCCTATGATGAATCGTTGGGCACAAATTTTTACAGAGTGGGTTCAGCGAACCATTGCTGTGTATAAATCTGTTGTGCATGAGCTTTGGTTCGCTAACACCATCCCTGTAGACATATAATCGTCTCCACTCTAACTGAGGCTGGCTCTGTTTTTCCTTACTTTGTTATCATGCACGTTAGACATCGTTGCAACTCCTTCACTCAAGTTCCAGTTTGATATGGATCAGGTGTCTGGCAGCGACGTCGGCAGCGACGACGAGGACCATCACACCAAGACTCGCCAGGTGCTGCGGAGGCTGCAGGTCGGCCAGTACGTCTCCTACCTCGATGTCGCCAAGGGTGTCTACAGGTGCCCCTTCTGCACTAGGAGACTCGGCGGCACTGACTTCAACTGCCTCCTCACGCATGCCGAGAACATCGGCAACATCTTCCCCAAGGTCGGCGCGTCGATGAACCCCTACTCCTTCCGCGCCAAGCACAAGGCGCTCGGCATGCACCTCCGCAGCGTCCAGCGGGTGGAGATCTCTGCCGGGCGCATACCTCCACTCAAGCCCAAGGCTCCCAAGGGGAGCAACAAGTGGAGGCAGAGGCAGATGGGGTAGGCGGAGTCCTGGACGTGTGCTGCTGCTGCAAAGCAGCTTCTATTTTGTTGTTAGCTAGGGATCCCTTGTTGTTATGTTGTTAGTATGATGGTGTTGTGAAGAACCTCGAACCTGTTACTATGTTGGCTGCTGTGTATGCGGCTTATTATCTAGGGAGGGATCCCTATTCTACTATATTTTGTTGGCCCTACTATGTTTTCTAGATTTACTATGACTGTGAATTTGGCATACATTACCCTGGAGATTTGCTTCTAGATTTAACTACATACATATGGACCAGAGGGAGTACTAGATTTGCTGCCATATTGGGCAAACAACGAGGGCCAAAAGGCACAAATAATTGAAGAAAGACAGAAATGCAAGCTTCTCTAGATTTGATACTAATTTGGTTAATAAAGACAAAGAGACAGAGGGGGAAAAGGTGCTCTTAAAAATGCCAATTCGCGCCGAGAGAGACAGAACCCGGCTCCTGCTCACGTACAACCAAACGCGGTCTCGTCCTGTCCCACGCGGTCCCTTTCTACTAGCCCCACACGTCAGCACGGAACGGTCAACTAAACTGGAATCCTCCCGTCTGAGCTCCTTCTGCGGGTTACAAATAAGGGCTTGGCGAAAACTGAGGAAAAACATAAGGCAATCTTATTGACTAATATAATTGCTTATAATTAATAAAAGGATTAGCTACAACGTGCTCAGTTTGCCCATTTATTAAGGTATAAGACTGGCAGGAGAGAAAGTAATCGCTAGTTTCCTCATTTTGCCCCTGCATGCTCGCACGATTAAAGCTCCTTCCGCACGCGCTGGACTCCTCGTTTCCTTAAACCTCCTCGTTTCTCGGGATAGACCAACAGTCTTTCAGGATCTTGGTTTTTTTTTTTTAAAATAAATACCACATATATACAAAGCCACAAAAAGAACATGGTATAGATACATGAACTGACTCCAACGATAACAAAAAAAAGTCAAAAAAATAGAAAAAAATCTTCGAGGTCTTCAATTTTTTCTTCTTCCGTAACACAATCTTGTACTTTTCTGAAGGCAGCCAAAAATAGATAACTAACCATAGACCTGTAGATACCGATGAAAGTTCTCCCATGATTTTTTGAGCCGCAATGCCAAAGCTGCGTGCACGCACGCAACCATTAAAGCAGTCATACAACATCGGCAAGAGTACCAACACCAGTATATCAGGGAATAATAACCGACTAGCTTTGTCATCGTCGATGGAGAGCCGAGAGTACGAATCACCATTGTCGAGGACGTAGCAGCCGGGACAAAAACTGCGAGGATAATCCTCCCCACGGCAACAAAGACAAAAGATCCAAAATCGATCCGCGAAGCAAGATCCAAAGGCCCATACCTAGAAAATTGTGATCGTTCAAGACCACCATTGACGCCGGGAAGAAGATCTCGTCGCCGAACGAAAGGCCGAAGATCACTTATTGCAGACGATGCCATCTCCATTGAGGGGAAACCAACAAGAAGGCGGCTACCAAAATCCTAACATAATCTAATATAATCTAATGAAAACAATACTTTTATTTGAAACTCCACGCATAGATCGGGTTCCCCACTCCTCCTGACGCCGGCGAAGCCAACCGGAGGAGGGGGAACCAATCTATGGAGGAGGAAGAACTGGAGGCGGCTAGGGTTGAGGCGGCGGCTTCAGGATCTTGGGTTAATGTGGCCAGGTTTCGACTTTCGACTAGTGGAAACGGGAAAGCAGGTGCAAATTAGGGAGATAACTGAACCACAACCACCCGCGCCTTAAGCATCGAGTAATATCGGGAAAAATGCGCCTTTTGGCTATGATTACGATTTGACAAGGGCTCCCATCAGTATGGGGTGAACAAGCCCTCCCATCAGTATATCAGAGGAATTTGACAAGGGCTACATGACGACTAGATACATCACCAAAAAAGGTGATGCATGTCTCCTTCACCAAAACAGCTGAAACAAGTACATGAACGCAAGTACACCACCATAATAATACTACTACATTAACACAAGTACGAGTAATAAAGTAAGAGTACTACTCCCTCTAATCTAATTTAAACCAAAATAAAACTTAAACTTCATCCTAAATTTGAACTAGTGCCTCGTCCTCGTTCTTCGCTCATTTTCTGATCCAAGACGGCGCCGAGTGCCAGTGTGCATGGCACGGAACTCTTCATCGGTGGCATGCCATGGGCATGTCACCGGATGCATGATTTTTTTCGCAATGTTTTAAATTTGAATTTAGGCCGCATGTCACACGGTGACATGCAAAAGGTGCATGTCACCTGGTGGTGGTAGGCAACTACCCTCATTTACGGCGGCGTAGGCGACTGGACGCCGCGTGGCCAGCCGCTGCCTCGTGGCCACCTCGGTTTCCACGCGGGAGACCATTAAACGCCGACGACCAACCTTCCCGCGTCACGGTTAGCGACTATGACTATAAGGGCAAAACGCTAAACTCTCTCGTTCCATTCACTTTCTTCCTCTCTCCACCTAACAAACATTTGTTCGTCGCTCTCTCCTCCAGCAATGTCTTCAAAATTCAGGTCGTCGGCGGTCAAGTACGCGGAGAAAAAACACCGGCTCGAAATTTCGAGAGACGCTTCCAGAAACCAAGTGGGCTCGCCGTCGCCGCCGCCGCCGCCGAAACGCGTCCGTGCTGTGCTCACCGGGTTAGTTTCCTTCGCCATGTACTTTCGTTTCTTTCGTCGCTCTCTCCTCCAGCAATTAATGTGTTCAAACTTCAGGTCGCCGGCGGTCAAGTACGCGGATAAAAAACGCCGGCTCGAAATTTCGAGAGACGGTTCCAGAAACCAAGTGGGCTCGCCGTCGCCGCCGCTGCTGCCGTCGCCGAAACGCGTCCGTGCTGTGCTCACCGGGTTAGTTTCCTTCGCCATGTACTTTCGTTTCTTCTTGCCCGGGCTCAAGCTCTTTAAGAGTCTCTATGGTTATACATCTTAAAGGGTTGGAAGTTCCAACGACAACCCGTACTGCACCAACTTCCACGACCAAGGAATCATCGTCGTCCGATGATTTCAACCCGGCCCTACCCCGGCGAAATGAGGTAGCACCAAGCACTGTGTAGTTATCTTCTTCTTCTTCTTCTTCTTCTTCTTCTTCTTCTTCTTCCTTTGCGCTTACTTGCTACCGATGATTTCGCCCTGAAGGAAGCGGCGCCGACTATCGACACCACTGTCGCCATCTTGATGGAAAAAAACGAGGAGCTCAGCTTAGAGTGTGATCGCCTCCGAGACGATTTGGCTGCCAAGAAGAAGAATTCGAAAACTCTTGTGGAGCTCATTTGCAGCCTTCGCAATGAGCGCGATATGTTGAAGAACGAGCTGATTAAGCAGAAAGAGAGGAACATTGCATCAGCGGAGAAAGCCAGCAGCATACTCAAGACTGTGTGCCTCGAAAGAGACAAGTCTGATATAGAGTACAAAATCCTTCTTCAGGATAAAGTATAGCTCCAAAAGTTGAACCTTGAATATGCTGACATCGCCATCCTTGCCCTTCTCGAGAGGCAGAAGGCACAAGATAAGTTGATGCACCTGATATTGGAGAGCTGCAGTGAAAGAGAAGAGACATTGAAAGAAGTGAGCAGTTTGGTGGGATACACGAGTGACGTCGGGCGAACTTCGCAGAATCCGCCCCGGCTGAGCTCAAATTCCAGCGGAACCAGCTTTCAGCAATGCATGTTATGCGCACCTACAACTTCTACTCATTGATTAGAGGTCGCACGACATGGCATTTTCCCTCGAAATAGTAGTACTGTACTAATAGTTGTACTACTTAATATGTACCTTTTTGTAAAATAATTTCTTACATGTATTAGAAACTACCCCTCTCGTTTCTGGATGCACCCGGGACATTGTCATCCGGCCCTCTTCTGGACAAACCCCCTCGGGAAGGACGGTATATTTTGCACATTTCGCTACTAGTACTTCTAATTCCACCGCTTATTTTTCTAATCCGTTAAATCGTTAATTGGATGACCAACTGATGGAAGCTGCGATAGATTAGACCAACAAGTGGTGAATTGTGCAAAAGATATGTCCGTGTTTTATGCAAAAGAGTGATATGGGGATCTGGTGGAATCTTGAATTTCCTCTTCAGTGGTAGGCATGCTTCACTTATATAGCTGGAGTACATTGCGGACCTGGTGCATTTCGTCAGTACCGATCAGCTATTTTTGCTTATCCGGGAAGAAAAGGTAGTACTAGCCTTTTCTGTGAGATGTCTTTTCAGTGCTACGGAGTTGTCTGTTCACTGCTTGCTTTGTCTGTCGGTGACTTTGCCAAGCTGACTTTGCCATGACTTTGGGTGACTGATATGTGGACCACAGTTGTAAGTGACTCAAAGTCACTGACTTTGGGGACTCCTGAATGCTTCGTATATTTCTGACGGTTTCTGAATTATGTACTCCGTACAACTTTTGTAATATTGGTCAAACTAGTTTTGACCAGGGTTTGTGTAGGGTGGTTTTTTTGGTTGGTCCAAATGGTGTTGTGTGGTCCAAATGTGATGTATCATCACACCACCATGTGCCCCCCTCCCCCCACCCCACCCCTAGGTTTTGGTAATGCCATTCTGATACATGCTTCTTAGAAGGAGTACATTTTTTCCGTTAGGGCATGACAATTTTGAAAAATTCAAAAAAAATGGGAAGACAGAATGGTAACATCATTTTCCATGTGATGATGCACCCCTGTGCCAAATTTTGGTTCATTTTAAGAATGTAAGGTGACAAATTACTCGAGGAAGCTAGTTGGAGTAGACGGGCATGATCGGATTGGCATAGGGGATTTATTTTTTGAAGGATGTTATTTTTCATAGACAATATCTGACACAAAAAATAAAATGTTAAGGTCTCATATTATTCTGAATGATTTTGAATTACTTATGACGTTTGGAAGTATTGGTATACATGAGTCCCACATGAAGTTAAATGGTCCCAAAAAAAAGTTTCGTACACGTCTCCCAGAAAGTGGAAAGTCGAGTACATGCATGACTTCACGCGTCCACTACTGGATACAGAGAGTCAGAGGCTATAACATAATCGGCCTCATCATCTCTCGCGAGCTCGTCCTCTCCACTCCCCCAACTTGCCTCCCCCACACTGTGAAAACCCCCATCCACTCACCGCACCTCTGAGGCATCGACTTTCCCGTTTCCAACCGCAGCAGCATGAAGATAGGTATTGCATACGAGGCGGAGCAATAGGCGACCGCCCACGCAGAGGATGCCTCTACGGTAGTGGCCGTCGCGGTGGGTGAGGCTTCACCGGGCACCCAGGCCGCTCGTCTCCTCTGCTTATCGGATTCTTCGACCTCGGTCGAAATGGGCGTCCTGGCCGTCACGACGGGTGAGGCTTCACCGGGCACCCATGCCGCTCGTCTCCTCTACTTGTCTGGTTCTTCGACCTCGGTCGAAACGGGCGTCCTGGCCGTCGAGCAGAAGGTGGATACCAATGTTGTTTATCCCGCCGAAGATGTGCACGGCGTTGCAGGCCACCACGGCGAGGTCTTCCTAGGCCCGATGCTGGACGCGAACCTCGACCCCTTCGACGATTTCGGCCCAAACGTTCAGTTCCAGGAGGATGTTGAGGGTGATGACGAGGAGGTACTTCTCTTTTACCGAACCTGTCCCAACCCTCTTTGTGTCATATTGCTGTTCACATGGTTTGCACGAGCCTGGTTCTTGATTGATTTGATATCCTACCTTGTTCTTGTAGATGTAATTGATTCTACGATTCGTAAGATCAGATTCTAGTTTAATTTCGACTAATCTGCCATGTAGTCATATAATCAATTTATGTGTTCATACTTAGTGGACTTGCAATTGTTGTGGCTTATGTTCATGGTTGTTCATCGGGTTTCTCATGATTTATTACGATTTCTTCTGCCATTTACTTGTTCTACACATTTAATTTTAGGGTTTCTAAGGTTTGATTATGTTAGTGGAGTATTTATTCGATCTGTCATAAAAAACCTGATTATGTAGTACTTAATAATTCATAGGAGTATTCTGATGACATGGACAACAACAAGGTGCGCAGGGACCGGAAAAGGCGCTATGTTCTCAAGCGGCCGAAGGGTGGTGAAATTGCTTTCTGCATGCGCGGGAGCTATTTTGCCCATTATGTGGCAAATTTCTCTAGAAGGACATCCACAGCCTGATCCAACATGCGATGGGTGTAGGCCTAAGTACATAGGGGGAAACACCGCCCGCAACCAAGGCCAAGCACGCATCATATGGCCTCTTCCTCCGTAATTACGTCTTGCCTAGCTTGCTCCACGTCAACGCCCCTCGCTGCTGGCCCTCATGCTCCTGGTCATGTTTAAAGTTCATATGTGTAATCTTAATCCCTTTGGAAGTTCAGCATTAAACTCTACTAGTACAACCGTGGTGGTCTTGTGATGTAGTACTCTTTTGATGCATTTGTGATGTAGTAGTACTTTTTTTTGAAATGATATAGTACTATCTAAGAAAAGTACTCCCTCCGATTCACATTCATTTCACATCAAGAAATATGGATCAGAGCAAGGGAGTAAATTAAACATGGCATCTCGTGCATGAAGCTTGACATATCGATCAGGTTGGCTAGAATAGCAATACAATGCTGCTCATTAGGCAAATGCATGCCATGTACGATAGTATACATCCAGTAAAGAAGTCTATACTGACATAAAAAAACTACTTTGGGGATGAGAGTCAATTGGGGCATCTACAATATAGAAAATCTTGCTCGTAGATGATTTTGGCTAAGAGGGTTTTACTCACATTACACGTGCCACTTTCCTTGTCTGCAAAACAAGTTCCAATAAAGGGAGAGGAAAGAAGAGGGTATTGTGGGCGAGATTGAACACCTTTTTTATGTGTTAAGCTGAGGCCTCGTTTAGATGAGGATTTCGACTTATGCCTAACAGCTCAACACACCCACAAATAATTCTGCTTGCGCGCACCACCGTTCATTAAAATAACAATATTAGCTTGCAAGATTAAGAACGAAGTGAATTTAAGTAACTTGGTAAGCTTTTCAAGCAATATATTCAGAGAAAGAGCACACATGTTCGGCTCAAAATAATCATAAGAGAAGAACAATAAATCTAAGGCACCACATGGATTCATACCTTGAGTCGACGCTGGCTCGTAGAAGGGCGGCCGCGCCTCGAGGATGCCGGGGACGTCTCCACCTCGGTCTCACATGTGACTGCTTATCGGCGGGTGGTGCGCCACGCCATGTAGAAGATCTATCAAGAGAGGAGAGCCCGATGACGCTACCGACGCCTCAACCTTGATAGCACCGACCTGTTGCTCTGCACCGAGATGCGCCACGTGCAAGATTTAGCGGATGCACCAATTTTAGAGATATGTCATGATCATTGTAACAAATTTCAACGTGATGATGATTTGATCTTGTACTCGGCCTTGAACATAAGAACTAGTACAATCTCACATTTTTTTTATCATTATCCTTTGCGAGATTTAGCGGATGCGCCAAATTCAGAGAAATAGCATGATCATGGTAACACAATTTTCAATGTAATGATGATTTCATGTTGCACTCGACCTTGAACATAAGTACTAGTACGGTCTCACAAATTTGTATCATTATACTTTGCAAGTTTTAGTGGATGTGCCCATTTTCAGAGGTAGATCATGATCATGGTAAGTTGGTAACAAATTTTCAACGTGATGATGATTTGATTTTGCCCTCGGCCTTGAACAGAGGTACTAGTACGGTCTCACAATTTTTTATCATTATACTTGGACGGTGGCCAAATTCAAAATCTCATAGCGGCAAAACTTCCCGCCCACAAAATACAAAAATTTCACATGCTTCCAAATTCCCATTCTACCCCTGTGGAGATGGCAGCAAAGTCGGTTGGTGGGGGGGTCTGCCCGTCATTTTTTGGATCACCACCTCCCTAGCCCAGAAACCCTCCCAAAAAAAATACATTTCCTTCAGACCACCCACCGGAACTTCCCAAGTCCCTCTCTCCCACCTCCACGACCACCGCACCGGAACATCCCCGCCGGACTTCCCTGGCCTACCCGAGCCCTCGCGATCCTCGTCATCCGGCTGCCTGCCGGAGCCGCTTCATCGACGCCGTCATCAACCGGACCGGATCATCCCCACCGAACCTCGAAACCATTTGCTCATCCAGCAGTCTACCGCATTCGCTTCAGCTGCGGTATCGTCCACCCCACCGGAGCCGCTTCGCCGGATCCGTCGTCCACCGCATCGTATCTTGCTCACCGACACCACTGTGCATGAACCGGATCTGCTTCACCGGCGCCTTGCATGATCTAAACTCGTCTACTGTCGCTTTTCTATTGCTTGCCTGCAAGTTCTTGTTTAATCTTGGGGGAACCTGTTTGTGCTAACGACGCGCCGTTACGTTTTTGCAGATGAGATGAGTAATCATGAAGTGTAATGGCCGTCTCTCCAACCCCAAGTAGCACATGTAGCGTACTTCATCACCGGATCTATCAACCCCAGGAAGATCTGCTGTGACTCCCACAGAGTGCTTCTCCTAATGTAAGTCCCTTGTTTTAGCGCCATGTTCTGGGTTCAGATGCTTATTTGTCTGAAGCTCTTTTAGTTCATTCCTAGCTATGATCGTAACACGTTGCTATTTTCTACTTCATTGCTAACTTTAAGCGATTGAACATTTTGGTTTGCATTCCCTGCTCTGTAGATGTAGCCATCATAACTTCTATCTTGCTCAGTCGTTGTTACAAAAATTATAGGTATTATAGTAACATCCTGCTATTATTTAGTTCATGGCCAATTTTAAGTAATTGCACATGTTGGTTCGCATTCCCTGCTCTATAGCTTTTGGCATCGTAACTTCTATATTTGGTTTACATTCCCTGCTCTGTAGATCTAGCCATCATAACTTTATCTTGCTCAGTCGTTGTTACAAAAATTATGGCCTGCTACTATGTTGTTTGTGCCAATTTTTTACTCCATGAACATGTTGGCTTGCATTCCCTGTACTACAGGTGATGCCATTGTTTTGTATCTAGTTCATTGTAAGCTAACAAAGTAAGGACTTAGTTTGGCATGCTATCACTCTGCTATCTAGCCTGTAGTACAAATAAACTTGTCATACTACTAGATAATAATTTTGCGTGCCATCTTGTTCTTCAAAAGCTGCATTATTGACTTGTTTCTCTGACTTGGCATGACGCTCACATATGGAAAGCTGAACATATTGGTTTGCATTCCCTCTTATACAAGTTCACAGGTGATCCCACTATATTCTGTATCTGGTCCATCCTAAGCTCCAGCATTAACTATCCTCTATGTGTTGCTCATTACAAGTTTATATCCCGAAACATCTTGATTTGCATCCCCTTCACTATAAGTTCAGGAGTATTATTTAGTTCACGGCCAAAATGAAGTAATTGCACTTGGCACATGTTGGTTCACATTCCCTCCTCTTTAGCTTTTGCCATCGTAACTTCTATTTTTGGTTTACATTCCTGCTCTGTAGATGTAGCCATCATAACTTCATCTTGCTCAGTCGTTGTTACAAAATTTATAGCCTGCTACTATGTTGTTCATGCCAATTTTGTACTCCCTGAACATGTTGGTTTGCATGGGACTCGACAGTAGTAAGTCTGTTGTTTCATTCTAACATGCTCTGTTATATTGGCTGTTGGTATGCGGCATGCACTCTTTGTTTGCTTATTGTGCGCATTACAATGATCTTGTTATAACGACGAAATGATGAGTTCCAAATTCTTTGGCAAACAATATTGCAGTGTCTTTGCGTTTCCATTGTTGCTGTCTTAACTTGTAATGTCTTTGTTTCAGATATAGGTGCTGCATGGACAACTTAAAAGATTGCCGGATCGCTTCATTGTATTGCTAGGTTTAATTACCATTCAATTTCTCTGGGTTCTGTAATATTTTTTCAAAGCCTTGCAGCTGATGTAATATTTAGTTAGTTTTTATAGTTCTTTCGCGCATTTTTTCTTTGGTGCTTGTGGTAAGTGAGGCTATCCGACAGAAATCAATGCTGCGTAAATATTCTCAGTATCTAAATCACGAATTCCTATCCCTTAGACGGCCCAATTAAGCGAAATCACATACGTGCCGGCCCGCAAAATCCTAAAGCGCCTTTTACGCCGGCATATAAACAGCAACTAAACGGGCTGGCCCACTTACTTATTGGGCCAGCCCACTTGATTTACTGTGGACCCCACACTTTTATTGGGCTGGCCCACTTGCTTTAAGGTGGACCCCACCCACTACTGGGCCGGCCCACTAACTAGTTGGGCCAGCCCAATTGCTTTTGTGGTGGTCCCCACATACTAAACGGGCCGGCCCTTTAAGACGAAAGTGGGACCCACATGTGTTTTTGGCCCGGCCCACTTGCTATATGGTGGACCCCACATACTAAATGGGCCGGCCCTTTAACAGGAAAGTGGGACCCACCTGTGTTTTTGGCCCGGCCCACTAGCGTGTTGGGCCGGCCCACTTGCTATACGGTGGACCCCACATACTAAATGGGCCGGCCCTTTAACAGGAAAGTGGGACCCACCAGTGTTTTGGCCCGGCCCACTATCTTCTTGGGCCGGCCCACTTGCTATATGGTGGACCCCACATACTAAATGGGCCAGCCCTTTAACAGGAAAGTGGGACCGACCTGTGTTTTTGGCCCGGCCCACTATCTTGTTGGGCCGGCCCACTTGCTATATGGTGGACCCCACATACTAAATGGGCTGGCCCATTAACAGGAAAGTGGGACCCACCGGTGCTTTTGGCCTGGCCCACTGGCTTGTTGGGCCAGCCCATTTGATCAAATGTGGACCCCACGCACTAAATGCGCCGGCCCGATAGCAGGAAAGTGGGACCCACATGCTAATTGGGCCGGCCAAATAACTTCTTGGGCCGGCCCAGTTGCTTTAATGTGGACCCCACTTTGTAAATGGGCCGGCTCGATACCAGGAAAGTGGGTCCCACATGTCTTGTGGGCCGGCCCTTTTGCCTGTTGACCGGTCAATCGAGTGCATTCGGCCCGGCCCACATGCTTAGTGGGCCGGCCCATTAAAGTTTTGACCAGTCAACCTTAGAGGTTAGGCTCGGCCCACGTAACTAATGGACCAGCCCAGCTATATAGTTGACCGGTCAAACTAAGTCAGCTGGCCCGGCCCGCAAACTTAATGGGCCGGCCCGCTTAAGACGTGGCAGGCCTCGTGTGGGCCTACCATCTACCACGGGGTTTCAGCCGGTTAACGCCGTTAACTGCCAGTTAACGGCGTCTGCCACGTGTCAGTTTGCATGGCGTCAGCAGTCAACGGGCTCCCGGAAACACTTGGGCAACGGTCCGATTTTCCGTGGCGGAAGGGCGCCCAAGCGCGACGGACCGAAAAAATCGTCGTAGGACTTTGCCTGACGCAGTTTCCACAACAGAACCCATATCGTCGGGTTAGGCCCATAGGCGACGAAAAATACCCCTTAGCGGACGATTTTGAGACGTTGTCTATCAGAACTTTTCTTGTAGTGAATTAGAAGTAATTTTGCTTGAAGAAAAAATTGAGCTTATCTTCGATGTCTAATGGGAGCAGTATTACATCTACATTAAATGGTAGACAAATATAGTATCATATTAGAAGCCTTGAATTAATATTTTCCAAACAAAAGAAAAAATTGTATTTCCAGGATATATGCAATAATTTTTTGCTGCTATATTTTCCTTCTCGAGTAGTTTATATATTTCAATATTCCCCACATTGTCTTCGCCCTTCATCAAACCATAGTTGCCTCCATAGATCTCAAACTTCAAAGCCATCGATTATTCCAACGTCGAATAATAATAACCCTAAATACCATGAGAACCGCACTCCTCCTCGTCGCCATTACCACTCTCATTTATGCCGCTGTAGTGCCCGCCACGGCAAACCCCGATGATTGGTCCAAGATTAAGAACATCACCGACCCATACATACAGGGGCTCGGCAAGTGGCTGGTGACGGAGCACACCAAAATGGGGGGCAATGATGGGCTCAAGTTTCAGAAGGTGCTAAGCGGCGAATATCAAATTAGGAATGGTGTAAGTTATCGGCTTGTCATCGTTGCCATGAGACCAGGTGGCTCACATGGCACATACAAAGGATGGTTACTAGAGGAAGTCCCGAGTAACCAGAACACATGGAAGCTCATAAATTTCAGCCCTTTAGACTAGTCGGGTTACCTTTAGTGTTGTAATAAATTTACAAGAAATTATATGGTGTTTCTCTTTAATTTTGCATGCATGCTTCTCTTGGACTATGGAGATATTAAGAAAATGAATCCTCGCATGCAAATCCTATTTCTTCTAATTGGTAGGAATCAATTATAGCCATGTGATTAAGAGTTCACTTCACAATATGGTGGCGGTCGACATGTCTTCTATGTGTTTGTTGTCACATAATACAATTTTATCATCAAGCTAAGAGACAATAGGTGGTATTTTATTTTAAGACACGTGTTCTACACTTTGATGCTCTTGTTCTTTCTATCAAGTTAAATTTTTGTGTTGGTCCATACGATGGATGCAAGATCCCAGGTGCTTGGTCGACGTCTTTTTTTAGTGATAGTATGTAGTATTTATACCAGTTTGATTCCTTCATCAAAAATTAGTCTTCCAAAATCCTTATAACGGACAATGTTAGGATAGTAGTCGATTGAGTTAATGTATCATCTTCCATGAATTTGCTAGTTGTACGAGACAGTTTGGTAAAACCCAAAATGTTACCTCTCATTTGAAGGGTTTGATGACAACTGGAAAACGCGGGTTTCTGTAAGAAAAATGTATCAGTAGTACTAGTGTACTATTATAAATTTTTATTATTTTGATAATCCTTTGTCACCTAAGATCGATTTTTTTTCTATATGTCAAATTTATTTCTGGAAACCCTTCATAATGAGGATTGACTTGACGTGATGATAAATTTACTTCTAATAGCCTCCTCATATAAATGAAATTCATTAATAACAATTAAAATAGGTTGATTATAAATTAATTATGGGCCAACTTTCACAAAAGGTCAATTAAAAGTAATTTTGCTTGAAGAAAAAATTGAGCTTATCTTCGGTGTCTAATGGGAGCAGTATTACATCTACATTAAATGGTAGACAAATATAGTATCATATTAGAAGCCTTGAATTAATATTTTCCAAACAAAAGAAAAAATTGTATTTCCAGGATATATGCAATAATTTTTTGCTGCTATATTTTCCTTCTCGAGTAGTTTATATATTTCAATATTCCCCACATTGTCTTCGCCCTTCATCAAACCATAGTTGCCTCCATAGATCTCAAACTTCAAAGCCATCGATTATTCCAACGTCGAATAATAATAACCCTAAATACCATGAGAACCGCACTCCTCCTCGTCGCCATTACCACTCTCATTTATGCCGCTGCAGTGCCCGCCACGGCAAACCCCGATGATTGGTCCAAGATTAATAACATCACCGACCCATACATCCAGGGGCTCGGCAAGTGGCTAGTGATGGAGCACACCAAAATGGGGGGCAATGATGGGCTCAAGTTTCAGAAGGTGCTAAGCGGCGAATATCAAATTAGGAATGGTGTAAGTTATCGTCTTGTCATCGTTGCCATGAGACCAGGTGGCTCACATGGCACATACAAAGGATGGTTACTAGAGGAAGTCCCGAGTAACTCGAACACATGGAAGCTCATAAATTTCAGCCCTTTAGACTAGTCGGGTTACCTTTAGTGTTGTAATAAATTTACAAGAAATTATATGGTGTTTCTCTTTAATTTTGCATGCATGCTTCTCTTGGACTATGGAGATATTAAGAAAATGAATCCTCGCATGCAAATCCTATTTCTTCCAATTGTTAGGAATCAATGATAGCCATGTGATTAAGAGTTCACTTCACAATATGGTGGCGGTCGACATGTCTTCTCTGTGTTTGTTGTCACATAATACAATTTTATCATCAAGCTAAGAGACAATAGGTGGTATTTTATTTTAAGACACGTGTTCTATACTTTGATGCTCTTGTTCTTTCTATCAAGTTAAGTTTTTGTGTTGGTCCATACGATGGATGCAAGATCCCAGGTGCTTGGTCAACGTCTTTTTTTAGTGATAGTATGTAGTATTTATACCAGTTTGAGTCCTTCATCAAAAATTAGTCTTCCAAAATCCTTATAACGGACAATGTTAGGATAGTAGTCGATTGAGTTAATGTATCATCTTCCATGAATTTGCTAGTTGTACGAGACAGTTTGGTAAAACCCAAAATGTTACCTCTCATTTGAAGGGTTTGATGACAACTGGAAAACGCGGGTTTCTATAAGAAAAAAGTATCAGTAGTACTAGTGTACTATTATAAATTTTTATTATTTTGATAATCCTTTGTCACCTAAGATCGATTTTTTTTCTATATTTTAAATTTATTTCTGGAAACCCTTCATAATGAGGATTGACTTGAAGTGATGATAAATTTACTTCTAATAGCCTCCTCATATGTGGGGCCCCGGACTTACCAGTCCGAAACTCCTGTTATGCATACAATTTCACGATCCCAAGATCATTCCATCGTGAATACATAACCGAACTGATACCAGATTACAACATCCATTACAGTACCGAATTAAAAGTATTACGAAAGTCATACAACATTGGCCATCAAGGCCGTAATTCAGCAAACAGCAGCGGAAACATGTTGACTCCAAACAGCGGTGGAACCCAAGTCAGGCCTTTACCCTACAGGCGGCTGACTGGGAGAGCGTCCTAGTTCGCGTCTTCGGCATTGTATTCTTCTTCTTCGTAGTACTCCTCTTCAAGGTCTGGCCAAGTAAATAGCCAGGACAACAATGCCAATGAGTACGTTTGAATGTACTCGCAAACCACCTTAGAGAGAAATAAAGGATATGCAATATGGCAGTAGCAAGGAACAGGCACTATCTAGGGCGACAAGGAGCGAGAGGTGGTTCCTCTCGAGAGTATGACATCTCTATATCTTTATTGAAAAACCTTTTTGGAAATAAGTTTTCTTTTGAAGACTAATAGGTAAGGAGGACCCATTTTCATTCCCGGTCATCGGAGTGACCAAAACACTTTCACCTTTCCACCGTACCTATCAGGTACATCTCCACCAGTCCCCACTGGTATATTTTCCGTACCTTCCAGGTACATTTCCAAAACCTTTTTGGAAAACAATTTTGTAAAACGAAACTTTCCTTTAATGCCAAGCAGCTTCCATTCCCACGTCCATAACCGCAGACACGTCTATTCGAATAGATTTACACTCTGCAGAGGTTGTACACTTTCCCCACAAGATCCGAATACTCATCGTGTGGGCATCATTCCTGCATAATAACATATGCCACGACAAGTACCCGATCGTAGTTTTTCGCCTGCTCGCCTTAGCCTAAGACATGCCGAATGAGTTGTACCTCCCAACACCAGAGTCCGAGGGCTGTCCAGGAGTAGCAAGGTCCCCAGCACACTCGACCCTCCATAATGCCATCCAACCACTTAGGCATATTTCAATGGGAGCTCGTAAGTTGTACCCCACGTACCTAAACAGGCAAATAGGTTGCGTCCCTTCTCATGGGAAGAACCCCGGTTGAAGCATCCGTGGTCGGACTGTCACTACACTTGCAGGACTCAAACTAAGGCGAGACAAACTACTACGCTACGCCCCATCCCACGTAAGGGTAATGTGGTTGTACTGGCTAGGTCCGGTTAGGTACTCAGTCACCAAAGTTTTTCGAAAACAATTTTCTCCACTTGCCTCCAGCAAATTTTCTTCCCGAAAACCTTTTCCTTTTCATAAACTCACACTTGGGTAGGGCTACCCCATTCCAAGGTTTTCGAAACACTTCTTTTCTTGAAAACCTTTTTCATAAACCTTTTTAAAGAGGGCTCCCAACCTATAGTCCAACTTTTCTTTGAAAAGTGGCGACAAGAATGATAAGGTGTTAAACACCATATCTCTAGCAAGTGTTGGATCAGTAGGCATCACGAGGGCTGCACCCGTAAGGGTGGAATCATAAAACTTCCAGTGGCGGAACCACTCACATAAATAAATAAAAGACATGTAATTTAACAAAACCTGTGATAATGCAAGAGTAAGATGATTAGGATGAGACATGCATCAAGAGGTGGCTTGCCTTGATCAGCAAAGTGTCCATGGCCTTCTTCCTCAAATCCTCCAAATTCACCTCCTCCTTTATTTCCGGCGGCGTTCGAATCTAGCGTCGCAATATAAAAAGAAACAAGCACACACCGAATCAACAAACCATTCCAGAATAGTGCACACAAAAATTTGGTAAAATCACAGTATGTAAAGGTTTACAAATGCAAGCTACTGAAAGTGGTTTCACTAATTTATGATTTTTAAAACAAAAGATATGATTTTTTACAATTCCAGAAATGACTTAAGAACCATTTAAATGGTCTAAATCTTTCTGTGAGTCACAAAAATACATGCAGTATACCTACTGAAAGCTAACAAAATGTATAACAAACTTGCACAAGAATCACTTGCAAATAATTTTTTAAATAATTTAGACAATTTAAATGAGACAGAAACCAGAGCAAACAAATAGCTAGGCTCACCAGTATCAGAGCATCACCAGCCAAAACCAATCATATCCATGGAGAGCTAATACCAAATGTGAGCTAACCCCACTGGTTTGGCATTTTTCTGATTTGTGAGTGATTTTACAAAAATAAAATACTAAAAAGGTGCCCTGTTTCAGGTATAAATTCACCAGGCCTAATATACAAGTCTAAAAACCATTTCCTTTTGCACATAAATACTTTAACAATATATCTACTGGTAGCCATTGGATTTGCTTCAAGAGCATGTGTAGTTTGTGAATTAAAAATCAGAGAAGAGCTCTTTGTACAAAATTTAATTTGCTAACCAAACAAAATGCAGGAAGCTTTTGCATGTGGGACCAGTGCCAAAAGAAATGTAATTACATCTACTTCACAACAAAATTAACTTCATGCCGAAAGGTCTTATAAATCTTACACCATAAATAAAATACACAATCAGTAACATTTTAGGTTTTTATTTATCAGCTCATAATCACAATATTAAATCACATGAATGCATTTTTTTATGGTTAAGATTTAGTTCAAGAGCATATAGCAATTTGAATCACCCAATTAGGTTCATCTAGGAATAAATGGAATTAGAAAACCTATAGCTCTATTTACTGGAGAAAACCCCAGTTTTATTTTCTAAATCGAAACGGGCCGGGATTCGTCGGCGCGGCCCAGATCCGCAGCCATCTGCCGCTAGGCGGCGCGGCTTTGTCCGCGGACGCGTGGGAGACCGCGGTTTAAACCGCCAGGTCGTGGATGTCCGCGTCAGCGCGTGGGGCCCGCGGCGGCTCGCATGCATGCGCAGGATGAGAATCCTACGGCGCACAGGCTTTCTTCCCCGACGCGAAACAGTGAGCGTCTGGTGCGAAACCTAGCGACTTCTGGAGGCGTTTGAGCTCACCTCGGGACGCAGAACTCGACGGGGGCGGGTGCGTTGGATGCTGCGGAAGAAGGGCTTCCGAGTACGGGTCGCGGCGACGAAAACAGATGTGGTCGGAACGGCGGTCGACGGTGATGGGCTCCGCCGCTATTCACGAGCGCGCCGCGCACGGGCCAACCTAAGGAGCAAGAGGACGCGCATCGGATAGAGAGGGGATAGGAGCCTCCAGGGAAACAGAAATGGAGGGGAATGGTGGTCGGAGGCGACGGCAACCTTCACCGCGACGCGGCGGTTACCGCCGGTGTCCTCGATGAACAGGGAGAGGTTGAGCCTCTCTCTGCCCTCGGGTGTGACCAGCGGAGTGGGGCGATGTGGCTGGTGCGAAGGGGGAACATAGACGAGGCCTGGGTGCTAAATAGGGGCAGACGGGCGCATGGAGGACTCGGCGCGTGCACGACGAGAAGAAGAGTGGAAGCGTGTTACTGGCGGAGAGGGGCGGTGCTGCTACGCGTCGTGGTCCGTGGTGGTCGTCTTGGAGTTATCTTAGCGTCGCCAGCACGAGTGCGTCGTGTGGCAGCGACCAAAAGAGAGAGGCAGACGCGCGGAGTGACCGCCAGCGAGTCGCTCGACAGAATGACTGGACACGTCGACGACGGTGGCGTGCGAGGTGATGGGAGAGAGCGGCGGCGAGCTGGTTCCCGGGGCGCGTGACTCCTTGGCATGCTAGCTTCGACGCCCAGGTTCACCAGCGCAAGCGGTTGGGGTGGCCACCGTGGCCGTGCCCGTGCAGACGTGCACGGTGACTACTGGTGGTCACCAGGGCGTTGCCAGCGACGGGAGTAGGAAAGGGTGGCAACGGAGTTATCTAGGAGGGTCAGAGGAGTGCAGCGAGCTTCGATGACACGCTGGAATCGCGGGCACTAGCAGCAGAGGGAAGAGGGAGCGTTTGTCCTCATGTGGGTGACCACAGGCGGGAGGTGACTGAAGGTGGCGATATAGGCTGACAGAGGAGAGACAGGAGGGAGGTATAGGGGTGCATGAGTGCCAGGACTTGTCTGATCTGGGTGGAAGCTTGCCTCAAGGCAGCGTGTGTCCACCAAGGCCCGGCCACATCTCTTTCTCCCCTTCTCTCTCACACACAAGATGACAAGAGGCTGGCACACACATGTGAGTAGTAGTGTGGGGTGTGAGAGTGTTGAGAGAGAGGAGAAATGGGTCGAGATGCAGTCCATATGCAAGGGGTTTGGAGGATGGAGTGAGAAATGGGTAAACACAAGTGGACAAGGTAATTAGGCAAGATGGCTGATGTGAGGAAATTGGAGTGCAAGAGAAAAATACAAGAGAGAGGGAAAGAAGGGATTTGGGAGCACACACACATGCATGAATTACTTGACATGGCCAGCTCACACATTTCCAAAGTGGAACAAGACAAGAGAGAGAAATGAGAAGGGAGGAGGGCATGGCCGGCCAAATTTTATTTAGCAAGCCAATTTGGCTCACCAAGTATGCATGGGTGAGGAGAGTGAGGGAAAAATGAGAGGAAAAATAATGTCTAAAAAGAAAAGGGAGAATAAGTGGGAGGGACAAGTTAGATAGCACATGGTCTACGCGACCAAACTTGCTCAAAGACACATTTTGGGATTTTCGTCACGACCAAAATGAAGTGATATAGTTCAAGAAAATGATGAAAATGAAATGAGTTTATTAGCACATGGCTAGAGAAATTTTGTAATCAAATTTGGTGTGAGAACTGAGAGAGAAAAGTCACACACAAAAGTGACTAGAAGTTGATCTCAGAAGATCCATCTAAGCATTAGAGGTTTAAGTCCTAGGGTTTTGTGAGAAAGAAAAATGTGATCACTCAAGTAAATAGAGAGAGGTGAAATGTTCCAAGGGTTTGTGTCACGGTTAATTTAATTCAAACCAGAAATAAAGAAGTTTCACATGTAGAAAGGGTTTTAGAGTTTTTAGTGATTGACACACAATTTAATTTTCACAAGTAACAACCACACACATCCTACAATTAATGCAAGATCAACTATATGCATGCAAAGCTTGAAGATAGAAAAAGTTTTTGTTGGCCCTAAATTTTGCATTTCAAAATTTTAAACCAAGGAACAAAAGTTGGGTTGTTACAAACCTTCCCCCCTTAAAATGAATCTCTCGTTCGGTGGCTCAGAACTGAAGAGTGCGGGGAAGTCCTTTCGAAGTTGATCCTCTCGTTCCCAAGTGGCTTCTTCTTCTGAGTGATTACTCCATTGAACCTTACAAAACTTAATCTTCCTTCTTCGGGTGAGACGAATAGCTTCTTCTAGAATCCGAAGGGGTACTTCTCGATAAGTCAAGTCAGTGTTGAGGTCGAGGGTGCGATAATCAATGTTCTTGAATGTCTCGGGCTTGTCAGGTACTTGGAGGCATCGTCGAAGGAGGGAGATATGGAACACATCATGGAAATCCGCTAATTCAGCAGGCAGTTCTAGTTGATAAGATACTTCACCTCGACGAGCGAGAACCTTGAAGGGCCCAATATATCTTGGGCAAGCTTCCCTTTGACGTGAAATCTCTGCATTCCCTTGAGGGGAGTGACGCGAAGATAGGCATGATCCCCAACCTTGAAGGTCAAATCGCGACGCTTGGAATCAACATAACTCTTCTGGCGGGATTGAGCGGCTTTGAGGCGATCTTGGATCAGTTGGACTTGTTCTTCAGCTTCGCGAAGATGGTCAGGTCCAAAAACTTGGCTATCTCCGATCTCGGACCAGTTGAGAGGGGTTTGACAATGTCGACCATATAGGGCTTCGAAGGGGGCCTTCTGAAGACTAGCTTGGTAGCTATTGTTGTAAGAGAATTCCGCGAAGGGTAGACAATCTTCCCATTTTGCTCCATAGGCAAGGACACAAGCACGAAGCATATCTTCGAGAATCTGATTCACTCTTTCCGTTTGGCCACCGGTCTGCGGGTGATAGGCAGTGCTAAATGATAGCCTGGTTCCTAAAGCTTCATGCAGGCTTTCCCAAAATTTTGAGGTGAACTGGGTACCTCGATCAGAGACGATCCTCTTCGGAACTCCGTGAAGACTCACGATTCGGGACATATAAAGATCAGCCAAGCGGGTACCGCGGTAGGTAGTCTTGACTGGAATGAAGTGAGCAACCTTGGTGAGTCGATCGACAATAACCCAGATGGAGTCATGACCACGCTGAGATTTAGGAAGTCCAGTAATGAAATCCATTCCAACTTCTTCCCATTTCCACTCAGGAACTTTGAGGGGTTGGAGTAGTCCCGCTGGTCGTTGATGTTCAGCCTTCACTTTCTGGCACACGTCGCAGCGAGCAATGAAAAAGGCGATCTCGCGCTTCATCCCGTGCCACCAGAATTGTTTCTTCAGGTCTTGATACATCTTGGTTCCTCCGGGGTGGATTGAGTAGGGGTGTCGTGGGCTTCCTTCATGATGAGTTGCTTCAGGTCTTCAATATTGGGTACACATAGACGTCTGTTGTACCACAAAACTCCTGTGGCATCAATTGTGAAACCAGGAACTTCTTCCCTATCCTTCCTACGCTTGATTCCTTCAATACTTTCATGTCCCACCTGAGCTTCCTTGATCTGATCGAACAAAGTAGGCTTCAGCTCAAGATGTGCCAGGAAACCATGGCTAACCAACTCGAGGCCGAACTCCTCAAGTTCTTCATACAGCTTGGGTTGAGCAATCTTGATCAGGGCGTTCAGCGAACACGGCTCTCGACTAAGGGCATCAGCTACGACATTGGCTTTGCCGGGATGATAATGAATACCGAGATCGTAGTCCTTGATAAGTTCCATCCATCTGTTCTGCCTCATATTCAGCTCCCGCTGAGTGAAGATGTACTTCAGACTCTTGTGGTCGGTGTAGATCTCGTAGCGATTCCCAACTAAATAATGACGCCAGGTCTTCAGGGCGTGAACTACCGCAGCAAGCTCTAAGTCATGAGTGGGGTAATTCATCTCGTGCGGTCGAAGTTGTCTTGACAAATAGGCTATCACCTTGCCTTCTTGCATCAGCACACTTCCCAAACCAAGTTTCGATGCATCACAGTATACATCAAAATCCTTTGTGATATCAGGCATGGTCAAGATAGGGGCTGTAACTAATCGCTTCTTGAGTTCCTGAAAACTGGCCTCACATTTGTCGGTCCATTCAAACTTCTTATCCTTCTTCAATAGTTGCGTTAAGGGTCTCGCAATGCTGGAGAATCCCTCAACGAACTTGCGATAATAACCTGCCAATCCTAGAAAGGCGCGGACTTCGGTTTGATTGGTAGGGGCTTTCTTCTCCAGGATAGACTGAATTTTGGACGGGTCGACTGACACTCCTCCGGCAGAAATGACATGACCAAGGAATCCTACCTCTTTCAGCCAAAATTCGCATTTACTAAACTTGGCGTAAAGCTGATGATCTCTGAGAGTTCCCAAAACAATCCGCAGATGTTCAACATGCTCTTCTTCATTCTTGGAGTAGATCAGAATATCGTCGATGAAAACCACAACGAACTTGTTGAGGTACTTCATGAACACCTTGTTCATGAGATTCATGAAGTAGGCGGGGGCATTGGTTAGTCCAAAGGACATTACAGTATATTCAAAAAGTCCATACCGTGTGGTGAAGGCAGTCTTCGGAATGTCTAACTCTCGAACCTTAAGTTGGTGATAACCAGTTCGGAGATCAATTTTGGAGAAAACTCGGGCTCCATTCATCTGGTCAAACAGGTCTTCAATCTTCGGGAGGGGGTATTTGTTCTTGATGGTGACCTCATTCAGTTTTCGGTAATCCACGCACAGGCGGACAGTCCCGTCCCGCTTATCCACAAAGATAACGGGAGATCCCCAGGGCGATGCGCTCGGGCGAATCAACCCTTTCCTCAACATGTCATCTAACTGCTTCTTCAACTCAACCAATTCTTGAGGGTTCATCCGGTAGGGTCGCTGAGCGATGGGGGCAGTTCCGGGAACTAGCTCAATGATAAACTCAATATCCCGATCAGGGGGCATACCGGGTAACTCATCGGGGAAAACATCAGGGTACTCACAAGCTATGGGTACTTCATGCAAGGTTGGACTGGCGACACTCTTCTTGCATAGGGACTTCGATGATGGCATGGTGGCTACATGCTCAACTACTTCACCGTCCTCAGCCGTCAGGGTTATAGCTCGGCGAACACAATCTATGTGTCCCTTATACTTCACCATCCAATTCATTCCGAGGATAACCTCTAAGCCTTGCTCTCCTAATACGATCAGATCCGCGTGAAAACGCTTTCCCTGAATTTCTATGGGAACCTCCTTGCATGAACTTTGGGTTTTGCTGGTGGATCCAGGGATTTGGACTAACATAGGTCGCTTCACGGGGGTGGGGGTTAAACCTCCTTTTCTCACAAAAGGCTTGGTAACGAAGGAATGTGAGGCTCCGGAATCAAACAGAACTGTTGAGGGTACTGAGTTGACAAGGAACGTACCCAGAACAATATCTGGAGCTTCTTGAGCTTCTTCAGCGTTGACATGGTTCAGGTGTCCTCTAGGTGGTCCAGCTGGTTTTATATGGTTCTGGTTCCTTCCAGAAGCAGTGCGAGATTTTCCTTGATTTGGCTTGGGCGCATTGGGGCGCTGTCCGGAAGTCACTTTGTTGGGGCACTCATTAGAGTAATGATCCGGGTGTCCGCAGGCGTAGCATCCATAGGGGGGTTTGCGGACAGTGTTGTTCTGGCGGTTGTAGTTGGGATTTTGGTTGAGGCTATTGAGACGTGGTGCAGGGGGAGGGGTCCACTGTTGCTGGGGTGCTGGCCTAGGTGGGGGCAGACTGCGGGATTGCTGAGGGCTGGAGCTGCCCTGCAACATCATTGCCTTGCGCTTGCGGTTCTCAATTGCATTCTTGCGCTTGCTCTCAACCAGGATAGAGGCATCTACCAACGACTCAAGATCTGGGTATGGCACAGCTACCAGGATACTTTGCAGCTCATCGTGCAGACCATTCAGAAAGCGATCCTTCTTCTTCTCTTCGGCGTTGGTGTCCTCAGGAGCATACCTAGACAGAGTGGTGAACTTGTCTCTGTACTCCACTACAGACATACTTCCTTGCCTAAGGTTCATGAACTTGTCCTTCATGATCTTGATCAGTCCAGAGGGGATATGCGTCTTGCGGAACATGGCCTTGAATTCTTCCCAGTTGATGACGTGTCCTTCAGCTTGAATAGCCTTGACATTTTCCCACCAAGTGCGTGCAGGTCCAGAAAGAAAGTGTGTGGCGAACAACACCTTCTCATCATTGCCGACTCCGGAGACCTCCAGGTTGTTCTCAATAGTGCGAAGCCAATCATCAGCGTTGAGGGGTTCAGTGCACTTGGCGAAAACAGGAGGGTTCGTGCTTTGGAAATCCTTCAGCTTAGAGCGGGGGTCTCCATTTCCGTTCCCGCCATTATTGTTGTTGGCATTTCCGGTAGCAAGCTGAGTGAGGTGCTGAAGGGTAGCAAGGTTAGCTTGGCGCTCCGCACGGGCTGCCTCACGGTCTTCCATCATAAGGCGCTGAAGTTGCGCCATGGTTGGGTCCGGAGGTGGAGGGGGGTTTTGGTCTGATCCGCTGGCGCTTCCTCTACGGGTGTCACCCATCCTGAAGAATGGTGGATTCAGATATTAATGAGGAAACAAGGATATGGGCAGCCACTTAAAAGGGGAGGGTTTGGTAAAACAATAGTTTTTAAAACAGAATCAAACAATGCAAAAGTAGGCGAAAACGAAAACATATCTTGGCAGGGGTGCCGAAGGCACAAAATAGCATCACACAACAATCACATCCAAGCAATCAAGCTCACACTTCGGAAACTACATCAACTGCATGGATCGCGCATAGGACTAGTTTCAAGGGACACCTAATATTTGGGGGTATCCTATTCGGATCAACTGAGCTTGTCATTTCTTCAATACCTCGAGTCCGGTGAGTCTGAGTCGGGGAACATCGCCAGATATATAAATTTGGAAGAGGATGAGATAGTAGAATAAGAACTTTCAAAGTCGTGAGAAATCAGAGAGGTAAGACTTAGAAGTTTTCGAAAGGGTAAGAAATGTAGAAGCTAAACTTCTAGTATTAGGAAAATAGGTTTAGTAAATAATTTTACCAAAGTAGTATTTTCCTAACTAACGCTCATGCTAACTAAGATCTCCTACAGTCAGGATGGCTCTGATACCAGCTCTGTGGGGCCCCGGACTTACCAGTCCGAAACTCCTGTTATGCATACAATGTCACGATCCCAAAATCATTCCATCGTGAATACATAACCGAACTGATACCAGATTACAACATCCATTACAGTACTGAATCTATCTATCTATTATATAATTAAAGCACAAGACAAACAATGGCCAAGATTTAACAATTAAGCGTTAAAAGCATGTTAATGGTCAAGATTAACAACTTGGATATCACGAGTCTACCCGCTGCGAATTTCGGGTGCACAACATAACGCCCAGCCGCGAGCCCGCGACCTAAATCCCGTCTCCATAAAGATCTCCTTCTGAGCTTCGCTGCTTCATGGCGTGTCCGCGGTTCTTAGATCGTTTCTGCTCCACCACTCATCGGGCCCTTGGTCGCATCAAGATAAATGAGCAGAGTATTTCGCGAGATCAGGTGTCCAAGGCTCCAATAAGCAGAGTTCAGTCTGAAGTCGACAGTCACGGATTTACGGTGCATCGGCGGCGGCCGGAATCTGGGGACGACAAGTAATCCGGCAGTCTTTTCCTATATATGTGCCGATCTTGCTCCGTCGAGTAATCTACCAGTCTTGCTACAACCTGAGAAACCTCCAATTGATTCGTGTAACACCAGTGGCTAATCGGATCTCCGGACGCAATGCGATCTATTTTTTTTTTCTAATCAGATACAAAGCCTCCGAACTTTGCAGAGCGATCAATCTAACAACGGCTCAAATATCCGTCATCGATGCTGAGCGATCGGTAGCGCACTGCAGCTGTCACCCGTGGCACGGTGGCAGATATCGTCAGCCAGATGAACAGGGGGGAGTTTTACGTCGCTTGGATGCACTGTTACAGCAATATTCAGAGTTGCATTGATGTTTGTACAGATACAATAAGACAACAAGAAAGTTGAACAGATGAGCGCTCCATGCCAAGATTTAGGAGCGGGATGTCCTCCAACTGGACTTGCGAGCGAAGCATCTGGGAGGTAGTTTTCAATTGTTCGGTGCTCACCACTCTCAGAGGAGCGACCTAAAAAATTTCTCTACTCCAAAGATGGGGTAGACGTTGTATGCAATGTTGGTAAGGAGAAGGTTTCTTGCGCACAGAAGCGTGTGCTTACTGCAGTCTCTGGTCTTCATTACAATGCTTTTTGGTTCCATGAAGCCTGCCAGTGCTAGGCAGATGCGCAGGTGTGTCCAGATTGATCACATGTGTGGTCGAGGGTTCAACTTTTTTTTTGAACTGCAAGTCGAGGGTTCAACTTTGAAGCACTTCTTCAGTTCCTACACATAGATACGATGCCGGAGATAGTTGCCGCACGTCTAAGATGTGCCGGTTACCCAGCAGTTCGTTGCGGTGGCTGATATAGTGTACATCGCGGACTGATTCAAAGCAGTTGTTAAACAGAAGCAGCAGCATAGCCATCATGCTCCAGTCAATAAAATGATAGTCAAGCTAAGTTATTTCTTCATTTTTCATCATTCAAATCAAATTCTTAGCAATGCTGTTTAATGCTCAAAATTCAAGATTAGCTGGTACTGACAACGACTGTGCTAGAACTTATCATTATTCAATCAGAATCTTCATAATTTATCATTACCAACACCTTGATCCATAAATTATGGATGTTTTGTCGGTAGAACTGGAAGTGGTAAGCTTTCAATTCAATTAACGTTGAGATGTATCTGTATACTTGCCAGGGTTCAAACTTGATTTTTATCCTGTGTTTCACGACACTCTTAAATCGCTATCGGTGGACAGGCAGACTGGAGGTCGTTTACGGTATGTACCTCCACACCCTAAGTGAAAGAGACCAAAGCAATTACATTTTCTTTGTGGTATGTACTTTGTTGGCTTCCCTCAGGTATTTCAATCCATTCAATGCTACATAACCTTTATTATTATAAGGACAGATTTTGATTTTCCGTGTTACCAATATCAGTAATTTTGTAGAATTACAAATAAAAACAAATTGCTCTAATGGTATGGGCATTTTGAAGTGCACATTTGACCCACAAACTAAATCATGTTTTTTTGCAAGAAACAAGAACTGATGCATGAATTCCAGATACTTCGACAAAAATATATATTTTGCTTTTAAAAGGAAATAAGGAGACACATTCGCTGCAAATATTGTAGATACTTTGACAAAAAAAAAAGAAATATGATGCTGGCAGAGGACGATTAGTAACTTCTATTATTTTGATCATAATGGTCTGCCATGTTCACCGTAAATATTGGAATGTATTAGTATGCTGAATTTCAACATAAAAAATTGACACCATTAATTTACTAATGTAATAAGTGTATATGATTGTCATTGTAATTATTTACTAATAAATTACTCCCACAATGCAACATTGTCTTAATAAATAAACGAGATAATCTAGCCGCACAACAACAAAGCCATGGTGGAGATTAGTCCATTTAAACTTAGGAAATCTCAACCGCTGGGATCTATGGACTTGCACGTGAGCTGTTGAGATAAAATTTGATTATACACCGTGCTTAATACGAATACTAATTCCTGCACTGGAAAATACGAACTGATCCATCTTTATCCGTCTATACATAGGTTTTGCATGAGCGAGAAGTAGATCGTTGCAGTTAACCAAAGCAGCGCTCAATCTCAAAAAAAAAGGCAACGTGTTTTCTTCAACAGCCAATCATCATCCGTTTAAGATTATAGGTTTTGCGTGACAGAGAAATCGTAGGTGTCGGGAATTGAACGATCGGTATGGGAGCCAACACCCCTGCAATGGCCCAGCATAAGACCTCAGATGAGCTTCTCATGCGAGATTATGCTTCACCAACCTGAGTGCTTATTATCAGGCAACCAACTGTGCTACCGCAGTTTGCTGGGCTCCGATTATTTTCTGACTCAAGTTCAATGTTCAGTTGCAAAAAGAAAATTGATCAAACTGACAACCTTTTCCAGCACAATTAGCCATCACGTTTGCAGGTTGCGATTGTGCACGAAGTTGGAATTATAGATGCGGATGATTGATCAGCGTCAAGGAGATGTGATCTAGCATCGGTTGAATGAATCTGAAGATGACAGCGTCCTACAACAGCCCCGCTTTTCTCTGAAGAGTTCAGTACCACAATGGCGAGAACATTTGAGGACCAATGTGACACCGACAAAGTGATGACCACACATGATCTCTTAGTCTACGACAGGTACGATGTGGCAATATTGAGCTAGCCAGAAGGAACATCGTCGGAAGGACATGTGGCGCTTAGGATCGATGCCGACCACACGAAGCAAATATGGGGCGACGACATAGCGGATGGTCTGATAACCCACCGGGTCACCAGGATATGTATCAGTTGAGCTAGCTCTATCAGATCACTCGGATGGACATAAGTTTAGCACCCAATTCCTCAAAAAAAAAAAAACATTAGAACTGACATGCACATGAATGAAATCCGATTCAAATGTGTTATGTCCTGTCGTTGAACTAACTTGATGGTGCCGCATGCAGTGTGTTTTCAGATAATTTGGTTGACGGCACAACTTACAAAAGGAAGTAGGCAGCACTCTGAATTCAATTGAGAGTTAATACTGAACTATGAAGAGAGACACAATTAATTCACATTTAAGTCGGCTATTAAGGATGACATGAGCAATAAAAAGTCTTAGCTGACTTAGGAGGTTAAGACAACAGAAGAAATTATGTATCATTGGAGGTTAAAATTTGTTATCTGACTTAGGATGCACATGATGTTAATATTATATATTTTTGGACAGTACACGATAAATTATTTCAGAAATAAAATTAGTTATGCACAGATAAAGAATACAACCCTATTTTATGTATTAAAAAACAAATATGGAATAAGCACAATTTCACTAATTCCTTCCTAATTAGAACTCTTACGAGATACAATCACATTAATAGATATTTTTAAAATAAATTATAAAGTTAATTATTAGTTGGTTTTCCTATATTAAAATGAAAAATGCATATTCCTGCAAAACAACATGTTGGAAGTGAGTAGAAGAAAATGTCATGTTACTAAAATGTGACGAATATATGTATATAGTCCAGAAATTTTACAAAATTATATCCGTGAAAATGTTAGTATGAAAGTACATACAAAGATTAGTATAGAAATCTACATGTGGTTTTGGATCCCTCTTAACCAATGCACTTTGTAGAAATACTTTTAGCTTCTAACTGGTGATGAATTAAATGGATGAATTGATGAGTTCGAGAATAAATATCTGACCAAGAAATACATATTAAATCTATCTAGCCGCGCAAATGCGCGGGCCCTAAAGCTAGTTAAAAGTATTACGAAAGTCATACAACATCGGCCATCAAGGCCGTAATTTAGCAAACAGCAGCGGAAACATGTTGACTCCAAACAGCGGTGGAACCCAAGTCAGGCCTTTACCCTACAGGCGGCTGACTGGGAGAGCGTCCTAGTTCGCGTCTTCGGTGATGTATTCTTCTTCTTCGTAGTACTCCTCTTCAAGGTCTGGCCAAGTAAATAGCCAGGACAACAATGCCAATGAGTACGTTTGAATGTACTCGCAAACCACCTTAGAGAGAAATAAAGGATATGCAATATGGCAGTAGCAAGGAACAGGCACTATCTAGGGTGACAAGGAGCGAGAGGTGGTTCCTCTCGAGAGTATGACATCTCTATATCTTTATTGAAAAACCTTTTTGGAAAATTTGAAGACTAATAGGTAAGGAGGACCCATTTTCATTCCCGGTCATCGGAGTGACCAAAACACTTTCACCTTTCCACCGTACCTATCAGGTACATCTCCACCAGTCCCCACTGGTATATTTTCCGTACCTTCCAGGTACATTTCCAAAACCTTTTTGGAAAACACTTTTGTAAAACGAAACTTTCCTTTAATGCCAAGCAGCTTCCATTCCCACGTCCATAACCGCGGACACGGCTATTCGAATAGATTTACACTCTGCAGAGGTTGTACACTTTCCCCACAAGATCCGAATACTCATCGTGTGGGCATCATCCCTGCATAATAACATATGCCACGACAAGTACCCGATCGTAGTTTTTCGCCTGCTCGCCTTAGCCTAAGACATGCCGAATGAATTGTACCTCCCAACACCAGAGTCCGAGGGCTGTCCAGGAGTAGCAAGGTCCCCAGCACACTCGACCCTCCGGAATGCCATCCAACCACTTAGGCATATTTCAATGGGAGCTCATAAGTTGTACCCCGCGTACCTAAACAGGCAAATAGGTTGCGTCCCTTCTCATGGGAAGAACCCCGGTCGAAGCGTCCATGGTCGGACTGCCATTACACTTGCAGGACTCAAACTAAGGCGAGACAAACTACTACGCTACGCCCCATCCCACGTAAGGGTAATGTGGTTGTACTTGCTAGGTCCGGTTAGGTACTCAGTCACCAAAGTTTTTTGAAAAAAAAAATTCTCCACTTGCCTCCAGCAACTTTTCTTCCCGAAAACCTTTTCCTTTTCATAAACTCACACTTGGGTAGGGCTACCCCATTCCAAGGTTTTCGAAACACTTCTTTTCTTGAAAACCTTTTTCATAAACCTTTTTAAAGAGGGCTCCCAACCTATAGTACGACTTTTCTTTGAAAAGTGGCGACAAGAATGATAAGGTGTTAAACACCATATCTCTAGCAAGTGTTGGATCAGTAGGTATCACGAGGGCTGCACCCGTAAGGGTGGAATCATAAAACTTCGAGTGGCGGAACCACTCACATAAATAAATAAAAGACATGCAATTTAACAAAACCTGTGATAATGCAAGAGTAAGATGATTAGGATGAGACATGCATCAAGAGGTGGCTTGCCTTGATCAGCAAAGTGTCCCTGGCCTTCTTCCTCAAATCCTCCAAATTCACCTCCTCCTTTATTTCCGGCGGCGTTCGAATCTAGCGTCGCAAAATAAAAAGAAACAAGCACACACCGAATCAACAAACCATTCCAGAATAGTGCACACAAAAATTTGATAAAATCACAGTATGTAAAGGTTTACAAATGCAAGCTACTGAAAGTGGTTTCACTAATTTATGATTTTTAAAACAAAAGATATGATTTTTACAATTCCAGAAATGACTTAAGAACCATTTAAATGGTCTAAATCTTTCTGTGAGTCACAAAAATACATGCAGTATACCTACTGAAAGCTAACAAAATGTATAACACACTTGCACAAGAATCACTTGCAAATAATTTTTTAAATAATTTAGACAATTTAAATGAGACAGAAACCAGAGCAAACAAATAGCTAGGCTCACCAGTATCAGAGCATCACCAACCAAAACCAATCATACCCATGGATAGCTAATACCAAATGTGAGCTAACCCCACTGGTTTGGCATTTTTTTGATTTGTGAGTGATTTTACAAAAATAAAATACTAAAAAGGTGCCCTATTTCAGGTATAAATTCACCAGGCCTAATATACAAGTCTAAAAACCATTTCCTTTTGCACAGAAATACTTTAACAATATATCTACTGGTAGCCGTTGGATTTGCTTCAAGAGCATGTGTAATTTGTGAATTAAAAATCAGAGAAGAGCTCTCTGTACAAAATTTAATTTGCTAACCAAACAAAATGCAGGAAGCTTTTGCATGTGGGACCAGTGCCAAAAGAAAGGTAATTACATCTACTTCACAATAAAATTAACTTCATGCCGAAAGGTCTTATAAATCTTACACCATAAATAAAATACACAATCAGTAACATTTTAGGTTTTTATTTATCAGCTCATAATCACAACATTAAATCACATGAATGCATTTTTCTATGGTTAAGATTTAGTTCAAGAGCATATAGCAATTTGAATCACCCAATTAGGTTCATCTAGGAATAAATGGAATTAGAAAACCTATAGCTCTATTTACTGGAGAAAACCCCAGTTTTATTTTCTAAATCGAAACGGGCCGGGATTCGTCGGCGCGGCCCAGATCCGCAGCCATCTGCCGCTAGGCGGCCCGGCTTCGTCCGCGGACGCGCGGGAGACCGCGGTTAAAACTGCCAGGTCGTGGCCGTCCGCGTCAGCGCGCGGGGCCCGCGGCGGCTCGCATGCATACGCATGATGAGAATCCTACGGCGCACAGGCTTTCTTCCCCGACGCGAAACAGTGAGCGTCTGGTGCAAAACCTAGCAACTTCTGGAGGCGTTTGAGCTCACCTCGGGACGCAGAACTTGACGGGGGCGGGTGCGTTGGATGCTGCGGAAGAAGGGCTTCCGAGTGCGGGTCGCGGCGACGAAAACAGATGTGGTCGGAACGGCGGTCGACGGTGACGGGCTCCGCCGCTGTTCACGAGCGCACCGCGCACGGGCCAACCTGAGGAGCAAGAGGACGCGCATCAGATAGAGAGGGGATAGGAGCCTCCAGGGAAACAGAAATGGAGGGGAGTGGTGGTCGGAGGCGACGACAACCTTCACCGCGACGCGATGGTTACCGCCGGCGTCCTCGATGAACAGGGAGAGGTTGAGCCTCTCTCTGCCCTCGGGTGTGACCAGCGGAGTGGGGCGATGTGGCGGGTGCGAAGGGGGAACATAGACGAGGCCTGGGTGCTAAATAGGGGCAGACGGGTGCATGGAGGACTCGGCGCGTGCACGGCGAGAAGAAGAGTGGCAGCATGTTACTGGCGGAGAGGGGCGGTGCTGCTACGCGTCGTGGTCTGTGGTGGTCGTCTTGGAGTTATCTGAGCGTCGCCAGCACGAGTGCGTCGTGTGGCAGCGACCAAAAGAGAGAGGCAGACGCGCGGCGTGACCGCCAGCGAGTCGCTCGACAGAATGACTAGACACGTCGACGACGGTGGCGTGCGAGGTGATGGGAGAGAGCGGCGGCGAGCTGGTTCCCGGGGCGCGTGACTCCTTGGCATGCCAGCTTCGACGCCCAGGTTCACCAGCGCGAGCGGTTGGGGTGGCCACCGTGGCCGTGCCCGTGCAGACGTGCACGGTGACTACTGGTGGTCACCAGGGCGTTGCCAGCGACGGGAGTAGGAAAGGGTGGCAACGGAGTTGTCTAGGAGGGTCAGAGGAGTGCAGCGAGCTTTGATGACACGCTGGAATCGCGGGCACTAGCAGCAGAGGGAAGAGGGAGCGTTCGTCCTCATGTGGGTGACCATGGGCGGGAGGTGACTGAAGGTGGCGATATAGGCTGACAGAGGAGAGACAGGAGGGAGGTATAGGGGTGCATGAGTGCCAGGACTTGTCTGATCTGGGTGGAAGCTTGCCTCAAGGCAGCGTGTGTCCACCAAGGCCCGGCCACATCTCTTTCTCCCCTTCTCTCTCACACACAAGATGACAAGAGGCTGGCACACACATGTGAGTAGTAGTGTGGGGTGTGAGAGTGTTGAGAGAGAGGAGAAATGGGTCGAGATGCAGTCCATATGCAAGGGGTTTGGAGGATGGAGTGAGAAATGGGTAAACACAAGTGGACAAGGTAATTAGGCAAGATGGCTGCATGTGAGGAAATTGGAGTGCAAGAGAAAAATACAAGAGAGAGGGAAAGAAGGGATTTGGGAGCACACACACATGCATGAATTACTTGACATGGCCGGCTCACACATTTCCAAAGTGGAACAAGGCAAGAGAGAGAAATGAGAAGGGAGGAGGGCATTGCCGGCCAAATTTTATTTAGCAAGCCAATTTGGCTCACCAAGTGTGCATGGGTGAGGAGAGTGAGGGAAAAATGAGAGGAAAAATAATGTCTAAAAAGAAAAGAGAGAATAAGTGGGAGGGACAAGTTAGATAGCACATGGTCTACGTGACCAAACTTGCTCAAAGACACATTTTGGGATTTTCGTCACGACCAAAATGAAGTGATATAGTTCAAGAAAATGATGAAAATGAAATGAGTTCATTAGCACATGGCTAGAGAAATTTTGTAATCAAATTTGGTGTGAGAACTGAGAGAGAAAAGTCACACACAAAAGTGACTAGAAGTTGATCTCAGAAGATCCATCTAAGCATTAGAGGTTTAAGTCCTAGGGTTTTGTGAGAAAGAAAAATGTGATCACTCAAGTAAATAGAGAGAGGTGAAATGTTCCAAGGGTTTGTGTCACGGTTATTTTAATTCAAACCAGAAATAAAGAAGTTTCACATGTAGAAAGGGTTTTAGAGTTTTTAGTGATTGACACACAATTTAATTTTCACAAGTAACAACCACACACATCCTACAATTAATGCAAGATCAACTATATGCATGCAAAGCTTGAAGATAGAAAAAGTTTTTGTTGGCCCTAAATTTTGCATTTCAAAATTTTAAACCAAGGAACAAAAGTTGGGTTGTTACATCATATAAATGAAATTCATTAATAACAATTGAAATAGGTTAATTATAAATTAATTCTGGGCCAACTTTCACAAAAGGTCAATTAGAAGTAATTTTGCTTGAAGAAAAAATTGAGCTTATCTTCGGTGTCTAATGGGAGCAGTATTACATCTACATTAAATGGTAGACAAATATAGTATCATATTAGAAGCCTTGAATTAATATTTTCTAAACTAAAGAAAAAATTGTATTTCCAGGATATATGCAATAATAATTTGCTGCTATATTTTCTTTCTCGAGTAGTTTATATATTTCAATATTCCCCACATTGTCTTCGCCCTTCATTAAACCATAGTTGCCTCCATAGATCACAAACTTCAAAGCCATCGATTGTTCCAACGTTGAATAATAATAACCCTAAATACCATGAGAACCGCACTCCTCCTCGTCGCCATTACCACTCTCATTTATGCCGCTGCAGTGCCCGCCACGGCAAACCCCGATGATTGGTCCAAGATTAATAACATCACCGACCCATACATCCAGGGGCTCGGCTAGTGGCTGGTGATGGAGCACACCAAAATGGGGGGCAATGATGGGCTCAAGTTTCAGAAGGTGCTAAGCGGTGAATATCAAATTAGGAATGGTGTAAGTTATCGGCTTGTCATCGTTGCCATGAGACCAGGTGGCTCACATGGCACATACAAAGGATGGTTACTAGAGGAAGTCCCGAGTAACCAGAACACATGGAAGCTCATAAATTTCAGCCCTTTAGACTAGTCGGGGTACCTTTAGTGTTGTAATAAATTTACAAGAAATTATATGGTGTTTCTCTTTAATTTTGCATGCATGCTTCTCTTGGACTATGGAGATATTAAGAAAATGAATCCTCGCATGCAAATCCTATTTCTTCTAATTGTTAGGAATCAATGATAGCCATGTGATTAAGAGTTCACTTCACAATATGGTGGCGGTCGACATGTCTTCTCTGTGTTTGTTGTCACATAATACAATTTTATCATCAAGCTAAGAGACAATAGGTGGTATTTTATTTTAAGACACGTGTTCTACACTTTGATGCTCTTGTTCTTTCTATCAAGTTAAGTTTTTGTGTTGGTCCATACGATGGATGCAAGATCCCAGGTGCTTGGTCAACGTCTTTTTTTAGTGATAGTATGTAGTATTTATACCAGTTTGATTCGTTCATCAAAAATTAGTCTTCCAAAATCCTTATAACGAACAATGTTAGGATAGTAGTCGATTGAGTTAATGTATCATCTTCCATGAATTTGCTAGTTGTACGAGACAGTTTGGTAAAACCCAAAATGTTGCCTATCATTTGAAGGGTTTGATGACAACTGGAAAACGCGGGTTTCTGTAAGAAAAAAGTATCAGTAGTACTAGTGTACTATTATAAATTTTTATTATTTTCATAATCCTTTGTCACCTAAGATCGATTTTTTTTCTATATGTCAAATTTATTTCTGGAAACCCTTCATAATGAGGATTGACTTGACGTGATGGTAAATTTACTTCTAATAGCCTCCTCATATAAATGAAATTCATTAATAACAATTGAAATAGGTTAATTATAAATTAATTATGGGCCAACTTTCACAAAAGGTCAATTAGAAGTAATTTTGCTTGAAGAAAAAATTGAGCTTATCTTCGGTGTCTAATGGGAGCAGTATTACATCTACATTAAATGGTAGACAAATATAGTATCATATTAGAAGCCTTGAATTAATATTTTCCAAACAAAAGAAAAAATTGTATTTCCAGGATATATGCAATAATTTTTTGCTGCTATATTTTCCTTCTCGAATAGTTTATATATTTCAATATTCCCCACATTGTCTTCGCCCTTCATCAAACCATAGTTTCCTACATAGATCTCAAACTTCAAAGCCATCGATTATTCCAACATAGAATAATAATAACCCTAAATATCATGAGAACCGCACTCCTCCTCGTCGCCATTACCACTCTCATTTATGCCGCTGCAGTGCCCGCCACGGCAAACCCCGATGATTGGTCCAAGATTAAGAACATCACCGACCCATACATCCAGGGGCTCGCAAGTGGCTGGTGACGGAGCACACCAAAATGGGGGGCAATGATGGGCTCAAGTTTCAGAAGGTGCTAAGCGGCGAATATCAAATTAGGAATGGTGTAAGTTATCGGCTTGTCATCGTTGCCATGAGACCAGGTGGCTCACATGGCACATACAAAGGATGGTTACTAGAGGAAGTCCCGAGTAACTAGAACACATGGAAGCTCATAAATTTCAGCCCTTTAGACTAGTCGGGTTACCTATAGCGTTGTAATAAATTTACAAGCAATTATATGGTGTTTCTCTTTAATTTTGCATGCATGCTTCTATTGGACTATGGAGATATTAAGAAAATGAATCCTCGCATGCAAATCCTATTTCTTATAATTGTTAGGAATCAATTGTAGCCATGTGATTAAGAGTTCACTTCACAATATGGTGGCGGTCGACATGTCTTCTCTGTGTTTGTTGTCACATAATACAGTTTTATCATCAAGCTAAGAGACAATAGGTGGTATTTTATTTTAAGACACGTGTTCTACACTTTGATGCTCTTGTTCTTTCTATCAAGTTAAGTTTTTGTGTTGGTCCATACGATGGATGCAAGATCCCAGGTGCTTGGTCGACGTCTTTTTTTAGTGATAGTATGTAGTATTTATACCAGTTTGATTCCTTCATCAAAAATTAGTCTTCCAAAATCCTTATAACGGACAATGTTAGGATAGTAGTTGATTGAGTTAATGTATCATCTTCCATGAATTTGCTAGTTGTACGACACATTTTGGTAAAACCCAATATGTTACCTCTCATTTGAAGGGTTTGATGACAACTGGAAAACGCGGGTTTCTGTAAGAAAAAAGTATCAGTAGTACTAGTGTACTATTATAAATTTTTATTATTTTGATAATCCTTTGTCACCTAAGATCGGTTTTTTTCTATATGTCAAATTTATTTCTGGAAACCCTTCATAATGAGGATTGACTTGACGTGATGATAAATTTACTTCTAATAGCCTCCTCATATAAATGAAATTCATTAATAACAATTGAAATAGGTTAATTATAAATTAATTATGGGCCAACTTTCACAAAAGGTCAATTAGAAGTAATTTTGCTTGAAGAAAAATTTGAGCATATCTTCGGTGCCTAATGGGAGCAGTATTACATCTACATTAAATGGTAGACAAATATAGTATCATATTAGAAGCCTTGAATTAATATTTTCCAAACAAAAGAAAAAATTGTATTTCCAGGATATATGCAATAATTTTTTGTTGCTATATTTTCCTTCTCGAGTAGTTTATATATTTCAATTATCCCCACATTGTCTTCGCCCTTCATCAAACCCTAGTTGCCTCCATAGATCTCAAACTTCAAAGCCGTCGATTATTCCAACGTCGAATAATAATAACCCTAAATACCATGAGAACCGCACTCCTCCTCGTCGCCATTACCACTCTCATTTATGCCGCTGCAGTGCCCGCCACGGCAAACCCAGATGATTGGTCCAAGATTAAGAACATCACCGACCCATACATCCAGGGGCTCGGCAAGTGGCTGGTGACGGAGCACACCAAAATGGGGGGCAATGATGGGCTCAAGTTTCAGAAGGTGCTAAGCGGCGAATATCAAATTAGGAATGGTGTAAGTTATCGGCTTGTCATCGTTGCCATGAGACCAGGTGGCTCACATGGAACATACAAAGGATGGTTACTAGAGGAAGTCCCGAGTAACCAGAACACATGGAAGCTCATAAATTTCAGCCCTTTAGACTAGTCGGGTTACCTATAGCGTTGTAATAAATTTACAAGAAATTATATGGTGTTTCTCTTTAATTTTGCATGCATGCTTCTATTGGACTATGGAGATATTAAGAAAATGAATCCTCGCATGCAAATCCTATTTCTTATAATTGTTAGGAATCAATTGTAGCCATGTGATTAAGAGTTCACTTCACAATATGGTGGCGGTCGACATGTCTTCTCTGTGTTTGTTGTCACATAATACAGTTTTATCATCAAGCTAAGAGACAATAGGTGGTATTTTATTTTAAGACACGTGTTCTACACTTTGATGCTCTTGTTCTTTCTATCAAGTTAAGTTTTTGTGTTGGTCCATACGATGGATGCAAGATCCCAGGTGCTTGGTCGACGTCTTTTTTTAGTGATAGTATGTAGTATTTATACCAGTTTGATTCCTTCATCAAAAATTAGTCTTCCAAAATCCTTATAACGGACAATGTTAGGATAGTAGTTGATTGAGTTAATGTATCATCTTCCATGAATTTGCTAGTTGTATGACACATTTTGGTAAAACCCAATATGTTACCTCTCATTTGAAGGGTTTGATGACAACTGGAAAACGCGGGTTTCTGTAAGAAAAAAGTATCAGTAGTACTAGTGTACTATTATAAATTTTTATTATTTTGATAATCCTTTGTCACCTAAGATCGATTTTTTTCTATATGTCAAATTTATTTCTGGAAACCCTTCATAATGAGGATTGACTTGACGTGATGATAAATTTACTTCTAATAGCCTCCTCATATAAATGAAATTCATTAATAACAATTGAAATAGGTTAATTATAAATTAATTATGGGCCAACTTTCACAAAAGGTCAATTAGAAGTAATTTTGCTTGAAGAAAAATTTGAGCTTATCTTCGGTGCCTAATGGGAGCAGTATTACATCTACATTAAATGGTAGACAAATATAGTATCATATTAGAAGCCTTGAATTAATATTTTCCAAACAAAAGAAAAAATTGTATTTCCAGGATATATGCAATAATTTTTTGCTGCTATATTTTCCTTCTCGAGTAGTTTATATATTTCAATTATCCCCACATTGTCTTCGCCCTTCATCAAACCCTAGTTGCCTCCATAGATCTCAAACTTCAAAGCCGTCGATTATTCCAACGTCGAATAATAATAACCCTAAATACCATGAGAACCGCACTCCTCCTCGTCGCCATTACCACTCTCATTTATGCCGCTGCAGTGCCCGCCACGGCAAACCCAGATGATTGGTCCAAGATTAAGAACATCACCGACCCATACATCCAGGGGCTCGGCAAGTGGCTGGTGACGGAGCACACCAAAATGGGGGGCAATGATGGGCTCAAGTTTCAGAAGGTGCTAAGCGGCGAATATCAAATTAGGAATGGTGTAAGTTATCGGCTTGTCATCGTTGCCATGAGACCAGGTGGCTCACATGGAACATACAAAGGATGGTTACTAGAGGAAGTCCCGAGTAACCAGAACACATGGAAGCTCATAAATTTCAGCCCTTTAGACTAGTCGGGTTACCTTTAGTGTTGTAATAAATTTACAAGAAATTATATGGTGTTTCTCTTTAATTTTGCATGCATGTTTCTATTGGACTATGGAGATATTAAGAAAATGAATCCTCGCATGCAAATCCTATTTCTTCTAATTGTTAGGAATCAATGATAGCCATGTGATTAAGAGTTAACTTCACAATATGGTGGCGGTCGACATGTCTTCTCTATGTTTGTTGTCACATAATACAATTTTATCATCAAGCTAAGAGACAATAGGTGGTATTTTATTTTAAGACACGTGTTCTACACTTTGATGCTCTTGTTCTTTCTATCAAGTTAAGTTTTTTTGTTGGTCCATACGATGCATGCAAGATCCCAGGTGCTTGGTCAACGTCTTTTTTTAGTGATAGTATGTATTATTTATACTAGTTTGATTCCTTCATCAAAAATTAGTCTTCCAAAATCCTTATAACGGACACTGTTAGGATAGTAGTCGATTGAGTTAATGTATCATCTTCCATGAATTTGCTAGTTGTACGAGACAGTTTGGTAAAACCCAAAATATTACCTCTCATTTGAAGGGTTTGATGACAACTGGAAAACGCGGGTTTCTGTAAGAAAAAAGTATCAGTAGTACTAGTGTACTATTATAAATTTTTATTATTTTGATAATCCTTTGTCACCTAAGATCGAAATTTTTTTTCTATATGTCAAATTTATTTCTGGAAACCCTTCATAATGAGGATTGACTTGACGTGATGATAAATTTACTTCTAATAGCCTCCTCATATAAATGAAATTCATTAATAACAATTGAAATAGGTTAATTATAAATTAATTATGGGCCAACTTTCACAAAAGGTCAATTAGAAGTAATTTTGCTTGAAGAAAAAATTGAGCTTATCTTCGGTGTCTAATGGGAGCAGTATTACATCTACATTAAATGGTAGACAAATATAGTATCATATTAGAAGCCTTGAATTAATATTTTCCAAACAAAAGAAAAAATTGTATTTCCAGGATATATGCAATAATTTTTTGCTGCTATATTTTCCTTCTCGAGTAGTATATATATTTCAATATTCCCCACATTGTCTTCGCCCTTCATCAAACCATAGTTGCCTCCATAGATCTCAAACTTCAAAGCCATCGATTATTCCAACGTCGAATAATAATAACCCTAAATACCATGAGAACCGCACTCCTCCTCGTCGCCATTACCACTCTCATTTATGCCGCTGCAGTGCCCGTCACGGCAAACCCCGATGATTGGTCCAAGATTAAGAACATCACAGACCCATACATCCAGGGGCTCGGCAAGTGGCTGGTGACGGAGCACACCAAAATGGGGGGCAATGATGGGCTCAAGTTTCAGAAGGTGCTAAGCGGCGAATATCAAATTAGGAATGGTGTAAGTTATCGGCTTGTCATCGTTGCCATGAGACCAGGTGGCTCACATGGCACATACAAAGGATGGTTACTAGAGGAAGTCCCGAGTAACCAGTACACATGGAAGCTCATAAATATCAGCCCTTTAGACTAGTCGGGTTACCTATAGTGTTGTAATAAATTTACAAGAAATTATATGGTGTTTCTCTTTAATTTTGCATGCATGCTTCTCTTGGACTATGGAGATATTAAGAAAATGAATCCTCGCATGCAAATCCTATTTCTTCTAATTGTTAGGAATCAATGATAGCCATGTGATTAAGAGTTCACTTCACAATATGGTGGCGGTCGACATGTCTTCTTTGTGTTTGTTGTCAAATAATACAATTTTATCATCAAGCTAAGAGACAATAGGTGGTATTTTATTTTAAGACACGTGTTCTACACTTTGATGCTCTTGTTCTTTCTATCAAGTTATGTTTTTGTGTTGGTCCATACAAAGGATGTAAGATCCCAGGTGCTTGGTCAACGTCTTTTTTTAGTGATAGTATGTAGTATTTATACCAGTTTGATTCCTTCATCAAAAATTAGTCTTCCAAAATCCTTATAACGGACAATGTTAGGATAGTAGTCGATTGAGTTAATGTATCATCTTCCATGAATTTGCTAGTTGTACGAGACATTTTGGTAAAACCCAAAATGTTACCTCTAATTTGAAGGGTTTGATGACAACTGGAAAATGTGGGTTTCTGTAAGAAAAAAGTATGAGTAGTACTAGTGTACTATTATAAATTTTTATTATTTTGATAATCCTTTGTCACCTAAGATCGATTTTTTTTTCTATATGTCAAATTTATTTCTGGAAACCCTTCATAATGAGGATTGACTTGACGTGATGATAAATTTACTTCTAATAGCCTCCCATATAAATGAAATTCATTAATAACAATTGAAATAGGTTAATTATAAATTAATTATGGGCCAACTTTCACAAAAGGTCAATTAGAAGTAATTTTGCTTGAAGAAAAAATTGAGCTTATCTTCGATGTCTAATGGGAGCAGTATTACATCTACATTAAATGGTAGACAAATATAGTATCATATTAGAAGCCTTGAATTAATATTTTCCAAACAAAAGAAAAAATTGTATTTCCAGGATATATGCAATAATTTTTTGCTGCTATATTTTCCTTCTCGAGTAGTTTATATATTTCAATATTCCCCACATTTTCTTCGCCCTTCATCAAACCATAGTTGCCTCCATAGATCTCAAAGTTCAAAGCCATCGATTATTCCAACGTCGAATAATAATAACCCTAAATACCATGAGAACCGCACTCCTCCTCGTCGCCATTACCACTCTCATTTATGCCGCTGCAGTGCCCGCCACGGCAAACCCCGATGATTGGTCCAAGATTAAGAACATCACCGACCCATACATCCAGGGGCTCGGCAAGTGGCTGGTGACGGAGCACACCAAAATGGGGGGCAATGATGGGCTCAAGTTTCAGAAGGTGCTAAGCGGCGAATATCAAATTAGGAATGGTGTAAGTTATCGGCTTGTCATCGTGATGTCTACTCACGCTTCTTTTCCTGTAGACAGTGTTAGGCCTCCAAGAGCAGAGGTTTGTAGAACAGCAGCAAGTTTTCCCTTAAGTGGATCACCCAAGGTTTATCGAACTCTGGGAGGAAGAGGTCAAAGATATCCCTCTCATGCAACCCTGCAACCACAAAGCAAGAAGTCTCTTGTGTCCCCAACACACCTAATACACTTGTCAGATGTATAGGTGCACTAGTTCGGCGAAGAGATAGTGAAATACATGTGGTATGAATATATGAGCAGCAGTAACGGCGCCAGAAAATACTTGATGCTACAACTGGCGTGTGGTTGATGGTGGTAATATTGCAGGCAGTACAGATGCAGTAGAACAGTAAACAAGCAGCGATTTCAGTATTTGGGAACAAGGCCTAGGGATTGTACTTTCACTAGTGGACTCTCTCAACATTGATCACATAATAGAATAGATAAATGCTATACTCTACACTCTCTTGTTGGATGATGAACACCACTAATTGCGTAGGATTACACGAACCCTCAATGCCGGAGTTAACAAGCTCCACAATATTCGATATTCATGTTTAAATAACCTTAGAGTGCATGATAGATCATTGCAATTACACCAAGTACTAACATAGCATGCACACTGTCACCATCACACTATGAAGGAGGCATAGATCACATCAATACTATCATAGCAATAATTAACTTCATAATCTACAAGAGATCATAATCATAACCTACGCCAAGTACTACACGATGCACACACTGTCACCATTACACCGTGCAGGAGGAATAGACTATTTTAATGACATCACTAGAGTAGCACATAGATAAATAGTGATACAAAGCACATTGCAATCATAAAGAGATATAAATAAGCACTTCACTATGCTATCCATAACAGTGAATAAGTATTCTATGAAATATAGCCTAAGAGACCCACACGGTGCACACACTGTCACCTTTACACACGTGGGACAAGGAGTCTCCGGAGATCACATAAGTAAAATTCACTTGACTAGCATAACGACATCTAGATTACAAGCTCATCATATGAATCTCAATCATGTAAGGCAGCTCATGAGATCATTGTATTGAAGTACATAGGGAGAGAGATTAACCACATAGCTACCGGTACAGCCCCTTAGCCTCGATGGAGAACTACTCCCTCCTCATGGGAGACAGCAGCGTTGATGAAGATGGCGGTGGAGATGGCAGCGGTGTCGATGGAGAAGCCTTCCGGGGGCACTTCCCCGTCCCGGCGGCATGCCGGAACAGAGACTCCTGTCCCCCAGATCTTGGCTTTGCGATGGCGGCGGCTCTGGAAGGTTTCTCGTACCGTGGCTTTTTCGTATCGATGTTTTAGGTCAGGGACCTTTAAATAGGCGAAGAGGCGGAGTCGGAAGGCTGACGGGGCGACGGCACCATAGGGCGGCGCGGCCCATCCCCTGGCCGCGCCAGCCTGGTGTGTGGGGCCCCCAGGGCTCCCCTCTGGTGGCTCTCGGGTGTTCTGGAAGCTTCGTGGGATTTTAAGATCTTGGGCGTTGATTTCGTCCAATTCCGAGAATATTTCCTTACTAGGATTTCTGAAACCAAATATAGCAGAAAACAGGAACTGGCACTTCGGCATCTCGTCAATAGGTTAGTTCCGGAAAATGCATAAAATCATCATAAAGCGTGAACAAAACATGTAGGTATTGTCATAAAACAAGCATGGAACATAAGAAATTATCGATACATCGGAGACGTATCAGCATCCCCAAGCTTAGTTCCTACTCATCCTCGAGTAGGTAAATGATAACAAAGATAATTTCTGAAGTGACATGCTACCAACATAATCTTGATCATACTATTGTAAAGCATATGAGATGAATGCAGCGATTCAAAGCAATGGTAAAGACAATGATTAAACAACTGAATCATATAGCAAAGACTTTTCATGAATAGTACTTTCAAGACAAGCATCAATAAGTCTTGCATAAGAGTTAACTCATAAAGCAATAGATTCTGAATAAAGGAATTGAAGCAACACAAAGGAAGATTAAATTTCAGTGGTTGCTTTCAACTTGTAACATGTATATCTCATGGATAGTTTTCAACATAAAGCAATATAACAAGTGCAATAAGTAAACAGGTAAGAATCAATGCACAGTTAACACAAGTGTTTGCTTCTAAGACAGAAAGAAGTAGGTGAACTGACTCAACATAAAAGTAAAAGAATGGCCCTTCGAAGAGGGAAGCATTGATTGCTATATTTGTGCTAGAGCTTTTATTTTGAAAACATAAAGAGAGCATAAATGTAAAATTTTGAGGGGTGTTTGTTGTTGTCAACGAATGGTAGTGGTCACTCTAACCCCCTTGCCAGACAAACCTTCAAAGAGCGGCTCCCATGAAACATTTTTATTTTTGGGTGGCACTCCTTCCAACCTTGCTTACACAAACCATGGCTAACCGAATCCTCGGGTGCCTGCCAACAATCACATACCATGAAGGAGTGCCTTTTATTTTAGTTTTATTTAGATGACACTCCTCCCCACCTTTGCTTTCTCAAGCCATGGCTAACCGAATCCTCGGGTGCCGTCCAACAATCACATACCATGGAGGAGTGTCTATTTTTTTGTAAAATTATGAGGGTTAGTTAATTTGGGACTGGGAATCCCATTGCCAGATCTTTTTGCAAAATTATTTGATAAGCGGATGAAGCCACTAGTCCATTGGTGAAGGTTGCCCAACAAGATTGAAAGATAAACACCACATACTTCCTCATGAGCTATAAAACATTGACACAAATAAGAGGTAATAACTTTTGAAGTGTTTAAAGATAGCACTCGAGCAATTTACTTTGGAATGGCGGAGAAATACCATGTAGTAGGTAGGTATGGTTGACACAAATGGCATAGTTATTGGCTCAAGGATTTGGATGCATGAGAAGTAATCCCTCTCAATACAAGGCTTAGGCTAGCAAGGTTGTTTGAAGCAAACACAAGTATGAACTAGTACAGCAAAACTCACATAAAAGACATATTGCAAGCATTATAAGACTCTACACTGTCTTCCTTGTTGTTCGACCCTTACTAGAAAATATCTAGACCTTAGAGAGACCAATCATGCAAACCAAATTTTAGCAAGCTCTATGTATTTCTTCACTAATAGGTGCAAAGTATATGATGCAATAGCTTAATCATGAGCACAACAATTTCCAAGTATGAAGTTATTCAATACATCATACCAATTACCACATGTAGCATTTTCTATTTCCATCCATATAACAATGAACGAAGCAGTTTCAACCTTCACCATGAACATTAAAAGTAAAGCTAAGAACACATGTGTTCATATGAACCAGTGAAGCGTGTCTCTCTCCCACACAAGGATGCTAGGATCCAACTTTATTCAAACAAAACAAAAACAAAAACAAACAGACGCTCCAAGTAAAGTACATAAGATGTGACCGAATAAAAATATAGTTTCAAGGGAGGAACCTGATAAATTGTCGATGAAGAAGGGGATGCCTTGGGAATCCCCAAGCTTAGATGCTTGAGTCTTCTTGAAATATGCAGGGATGAACCACCGGGGCATCCCCAAGCTTAGATCTTTCACTCTTCTTGATCATATTGTATCATCTCCCTCTCTTGATCCTTGAAAACTTCCTCCACACCAAACTCAAAACAACTCATTAGAGGGTTAGTACATAATCAAAAATTCACATGTTCAGAGGTGACACAATCATTTTTAATACTTCTGGACATTGCCCAAAGCTTCTGAAAGTTAATGGAACAAAGAAATCCATCCAACATAGCAAAAGAAGCAATGCGAAATAAAAGGCAGAATCTGTCAAAACAGAACAGTCCGTAAAGACGAATTTTATAGAGGCACCAGACTTGCTCAAATGAAAATGCTCAAATTTAATGAAAGTTGCGTACATACCTAAGGATCACGCACGTAAATTGGCAGATTTTTCTGAGTAACCTACAGAGAATTCAACCCAAATTCGTGACAGACAGAAATCTGTTTCTGCGCAGTAATCCAAATCTAGTATCAACCTTACTATCAAAGACTTTACTTGGCACAACAATGCAATAAAATAAAGATAAGAAGAGGTTGCTACAGTAGTAACAACTTCCAAGACTCAAATATAAAACAAAAATTACTGTAGTAAAAAAAACACATGGGTTATCACCCAAGAAGTTCTTTCTTTATAGCCATTAAGATGGGCTCAGCAGTTTTATTGATGCACTCGCAAGAAATAGTATTTGAAGCAAAAGAGAGCATCAAGAGGCAAATTCAAAACAAATTTAAGCCTAACATGCTTCCTATGAAAAGGAATCTTGTAAATAAACAAGTTCATGAAGAGCAAAGTAACAAGCATAGGAAGATAGAACAAGTGTTGCTTCAAAAATTTCAGCACATAGAGAGGTGTTTTAGTAACATGAAAATTTCTACAACCATATTTTACTCTCTCATAATAATATCCAGTAGCATCATGAGCAAACTCAACAATATAACTATCAAATGAAACATTCTTATCATGAGTCTCATGCATAAAATTATTACTACTCCCAACATAAGCATAGTTATTCTTATTAATTGTAGTAGGAGCAAATTCAACAAAGTAGCTATCATTATTATTCTCATCATCAAATATAGGAGGCATATTGTAATCATAATCAAATTTATCCTCCATAATAGGTGGCACCAAAAGACCAATATCATCATAATCATCATAAATAGGAGGCAAAGTATCATCAAAGTAAATTTTCTCCTCAATGCTTGGGGGACTAAAAAGATCATGCTCATCAAAACCAGCTTCCCCAAGCTTAGAATTTTCCATATCATTAGCAACAATGGTGTTCAAAGTATTCATACTAATATATTCCATGGGTTTTTTAATTTTCGCATCAAACCATCCATGTCTTAACTCAGGAAATAATTTTAAAAGCTCACTGTTGCTTTCCATTATGCCAAACTAGTGTAAAACAAGAAACAAAAAGATGCAATTGCAGGATCTAAAGGAAATAGCTTCGAGTACTTACAAGGGCGCCCGAAAATAGCTTAGTAGCCGAGATCCGGAGTGTGAGTACCTTTTACCTTTCCTCCCTGGCAACGGCGCCAGAAAATAGCTTGATGTCTACTCACGCTTCTTTTCCTGTAGACAGTGTTGGGCCTCCAAGAGCAGAGGTTTGTAGAACAGCATCAAGTTTTCCCTTAAGTGGATCACCCAAGGTTTATCGAACTCAGGGAGGAAGAGGTCAAAGATATCCCTCTCATGCAACCCTGCAACCACAAAGCAAAAAGTCTCTTGTGTCCCCAACACACCTAATACACTTGTCAGATGTATAGGTGCACTAGTTAGGCAAAGAGATAGTGAAATACAGGTGGTATGAATATATGAGCAGCAGTAACGGCGCCAGAAAATACCTGATGCTACAACTGGCGTGTGGTTGATGGTGGTAATATTGCAGGCAGTATAGATGCAGTAGAACAGTAAACAAGCAACGATTTCAGTATTTGGGAACAAGGCCTAGGGATTGTACTTTCACTAGTGGACTCTCTCAACATTGATCACATAACAGAATAGATAAATGCTATACTCTACACTCTCTTGTTGGATGATGAACACCACTAATTGCGTAGGATTACACGAACCCTCAATGCCGGAGTTAACAAGCTCCACAATATTCGATATTCATGTTTAAATAACCTTAGAGTGCATGATAGATCATTGCAATTACACCAAGTACTAACATAGCATGCACACTGTCACCATCACACTATGAAGGAGGCATAGATCACATCAATAATTAACTTCATAATCTACAAGAGATCATAATCATAACCTACGCCAAGTACTACACGATGCACACACTGTCACCATTACACCGTGCAGGAGGAATAGACTACTTTAATAACATCACTAGAGTAGCACATAGATAAATAGTGATACAAAGCACATTGCAATCATAAAGAGATATAAATAAGCACTTCACTATGCTATCCATAACAGTGAATAAGTATTCTGTGAAATATAGCCTAAGAGACCCGCACGCTGCACACACTATCACCTTTACACACGTGGGACAAGGAGTCTCCGGAGATCACATAAGTAAAATTCACTTGACTAGCATAACGACATCTAGATTACAAGCTCATCATATGAATCTCAATCATGTAAGGCAGCTCATGAGATCATTGTATTGAAGTACATAGGGAGAGAGATTAACCACATAGCTACCGGTACAGCCCCTTAGCCTCGATGGAGAACTACTCCCTCCTCATGGGAGACAGCAGCGTTGATGAAGATGGCAGTGGAGATGGCAGCGGTGTCGATGGAGAAGCCTTCCGGGGGCACTTCCCCGTCTCGGCGGCGTGCCGGAAGAAAAACTCCTGTCCCCCAGATCTTGGCTTCGCGATGGCGGCGGCTCTGGAAGGTTTCTCGTACCGTGGCTTTTTCGTATCGATGTTTTAGGTCAGGGACCTTTAAATAGGCAAAGAGGCGGAGTCGGAAGGCTGACGGGGCGACGACACCATAGGGCGGCGCGGCCCACCCCCTGGCCGCGCCAGCCTGGTATGTGGGGCCCCCAGGGCTCCCCTCTGGTGGCTCTCGGGTGTTCTGGAAGCTTCGTGGGATTTTAATATCTTGGGCGTTGATATCGTCCAATTCCGAGAATATTTCCTTACTAGGATTTCTGAAACCAAAAACAGCAGAAAATAGGAACTGGCAGTTCGGCATCTCGTCAATAGGTTAGTTCCAGAAAACGCATAAAATCATCATAAAGAGTGAACAAAACATGTAGGTATTGTCATAAAACAAGCATGGAACATTAGAAACTATCGATACGTCGGAGACGTATCACATCATTGCCATGAGACCAGGTGGCTCACATGGCACATACAAAGGATGGTTACTAGAGGAAGTCCCGAGTAACCAGAACACATGGAAGCTCATAAATTTCAGCCCTTTAGACTATTCGGGTTAATTACCTTTAGTGTTGTAATAAATTTACAAGAAATTATATGGTGTTTCTCTTTAATTTTGCATGCATGCTTCTCTTGGACTATGGAGATATTAAGAAAATGAATCCTCGCATGCAAATCCTATTTCTTCTAATTGTTAGGAATCAATGATAGCCATGTGATTAAGAGTTCACTTCACAATATGGTGGCGGTCGACATGTCTTCTCTGTGTTTGTTGTCACATAATACAATTTTATCATCAAGCTAAGAGACAATAGGTGGTATTTTATTTTAAGACACGTGTTCTACACTTTGATGCTCTTGTTTTTTATATCAAGTTAAGTTTTTGTGTTGGTCCATACGAAGGATGCAAGATCCCAGGTGCTTGGTCAACGTCTTTTTTTAGTCATAGTATATAGTATTTATACCAGTTTGATTCCTTCATCAAAAATTAGTCTTCCAAAATCCTTATAACGGACAATGTTAGGATAGTAGTCGATTGAGTTAATGTATCATCTTCCATGAATTTGCTAGTTGTACAAGACATTTTGGTAAAACCCAAAATGTTACCTCTCATTTGAAGGGTTTGATGACAACTGGAAAACGCGGGTTTCTGTAAGAAAAAAAGTATCGGTAGTACTAGTGTACTATTATAAATTTTTATTATTTTGATAATCCTTTGTCACCTAAGATCGATTTTTTTTCTATATGTCAAATTTATTTCTGGAAACCCTTCATAATGAGGATTGACTTGACGTGATGATAAATTTACTTCTAATAGCCTCCTCATATAAATGAAATTCATTAATAACAATTGAAATAGGTTAATTATAAATTAATTATGGGCCAACTTTCACAAAGGTCAATTAGAAGTAATTTTGCTTGTAGAAAAAATTGAGCTTATCTTCGGTGTCTAATGGGAGCAGTATTACATCTACATTAAATGGTAGACAAATATAGTATCATATTAGAAGCCTTGAATTAATATTTTCCAAACAAAAGAAAAAACTGTATTTCCAGGATATATGCAATAATTTTTTGCTGCTATATTTTCCTTCTCGAGTAGCTTATATATTTCAATATTCCCCACGTTGTCTTCGCCCTTCATCAAACCATAGTTGCCTCCACAGATCTCAAACTTCAAAGCCATCGATTATTCCAACGTCGAATAATAATAACCCTAAATACCATGAGAACCGCACTCCTCCTCGTCGCCATTACCACTCTAATTTATGCCGCTGCAGTGCCCGCCACGGCAAACCCCGATGATTGGTCCAAGATTAAGAACATCACCGACCCATACATCCAGGGGCTCGGCAAGTGGCTGGTGACGGAGCACACCAAAATGGGGGGCAATGATGGGCTCAAGTTTCAGAAGGTGCTAAGCGGCGAATATCAAATTAGGAATGGTGTAAGTTATCGGCTTGTCATCGTTGCCATGAGACCAGGTGGCTCACATGGCACATACAAAGGATGGTTACTAGAGGAAGTCCCGAGTAACCATAACACATGGAAGCTCATAAATTTCAGCCCTTTAGACTAGTCGGGTTACCTTTAGTGTTGTAATAAATTTACAAGAAATTATATGGTGTTTCTCTTTAATTTTTCATGCATGCTTGTCTTGGACTATGGAGATATTAATAAAATGAATCCTCGCATGCAAATCCTATTTCTTCTAATTGTTAGGAATCAATGATAGCCATGTGATTAAGAGTTCACTTCACAATATGGTGGCGGTCGACATATATGTCTTCTCTGTGTTTGTTGTCACATAATACAATTTTATCATCAAGCTAAGAGACAATAGGTGGTATTTTATTTTAAGACACGTGTTCTACACTTTGATGCTCTTGTTCTTTCTATCAAGTTAAGTTTTTGTGTTGGTCCATACGATGGATGCAAGATCCCAGGTGCTTGGTCAACGTCTTTTTTTAGTGATAGTATGTAGTATTTATACCAGTTTGATTCCTTCATCAAAAATTAGTCTTCCAAAATCCTTATAACGGACAATGTTAGGATAGTAGTCGATTGAGTTAATGTATCATCTTCCATGAATTTGCTAGTTGTACGAGACATTTTGGTAAAACCCAAAATGTTACCTCTCATTTGAAGGGTTTGATGACAAATGAAAACGAGGGTTTCTGTAAGAAAAAAGTATCAGTAGTACTAGTGTACTATTATAAATTTTTATTATTTTGATAATCCTTTGTCACCTAAGATCGATTTTTTTTCTATATGTCAAATTTATTTCTGGAAACCCTTCAATAATGAGGATTGACTTGACGTGATGATAAATTTACTTCTAATAGCCTCCTCATATAAATGAAATTCATTAATAACAATTGAAATAGGTTAATTATAAATTAATTATGGGCCAACTTTCACAAAGGTCAATTAGAAGTAATTTTGCTTGAAGAAAAAATTGAGCTTATCTTCGGTGTCTAATGGGAGCAGTATTACATATACATTAAATGGTAGACAAATATAGTATCATATTAGAAGCCTTGAATTAATATTTTCCAAACAAAAGAAAAAACTGTATTTCTAGGATATATGCAATAATTTTTTGCTGCTATATTTTCCTTCTCGAGTAGCTTATATATTTCAATATTCCCCACATTGTCTTCGCCCTTCATCAAACCATAGTTGCCTCCATAGATCTCAAACTTCAAAGCCATCGATTATTCCAACGTCGAATAATAATAACCCTAAATACCATGAGAACCGCACTCCTCCTCGTCGCCATTACCACTCTAATTTATGCCGCTGCAGTGCCCGCCACAGCAAACCCCGATGATTGGTCCAAGATTAAGAACATCACCGACCCATACATCCAGGGGCTCGGCAAGTGGCTGTTGACGGAGCACACCAAAATGGGGGGCAATGATGGGCTCAAGTTTCAGAAGGTGCTAAGCGGCGAATATCAAATTAGGAATGGTGTAAGTTATCGGCTTGTCATCGTTGCCATGAGACCAGGTGGCTCACATGGCACATACAAAGGATGGTTACTAGAGGAAGTCCCGAGTAACCATAACACATGGAAGCTCATAAATTTCAGCCCTTTAGACTAGTCGGGTTACCTTTAGTGTTGTAATAAATTTACAAGAAATTATATGGTGTTTCTCTTTAATTTTTCATGCATGCTTGTCTTGGACTATGGAGATATTAATAAAATGAATCCTCGCATGCAAATCCTATTTCTTCTAATTGTTAGGAATCAATGATAGCCATGTGATTAAGAGTTCACTTCACAATATGGTGGCGGTCGACATATATGTCTTCTCTGTTTTTGTTGTCACATAATACAATTTTATCATCAAGCTAAGAGACAATAGGTGGTATTTTATTTTAAGACACGTGTTCTACACTTTGATGCTCTTGTTCTTTCTATCAAGTTAAGTTTTTGCGTTGGTCCATACGATGGATGCAAGATCCCAGGTGCTTGGTCAACGTCTTTTTTTAGTGATAGTATGTAGTATTTATACCAGTTTGATTCCTTCATCAAAAATTAGTCTTCCAAAATCCTTATAACGGACAATGTTAGGATAGTAGTCGATTGAGTTAATGTATCATCTTCCATGAATTTGCTAGTTGTACGAGACATTTTGGTAAAACCCAAAATGTTACCTCTCATTTAAAGGGTTTGATGACAAATGAAAACGAGGGTTTCTGTAAGAAAAAGTATCAGTAGTACTAGTGTACTATTATAAATTTTTATTATTTTGATAATCCTTTGTCACCTAAGATCGATTTTTTTTTCTATGTGTCAAATTTATTTCTGGAAACTCTTCATAATGAGGATTGACTTGACGTGATGATAAATTTACTTCTAATAGCCTCCTCATATAAATGAAATTCATTAATAACAATTGAAATAGGTTAATTATAAATTAATTATGGGCCAACTTTCACAAAAGGTCAATTAGAAGTAATTTTGCTTGAAGAAAAAATTGAGCTTATCTTCGGTGTCTAATGGGAGCAGTATTACATCTACATTAAATGGTAGACAAATATAGTATCATATTAGAATCCTTGAATTAATATTTTCCAAACAAAAGAAAAAATTGTATTTCCAGGATATATGCAATAATTTTTTGCTGCTATATTTTCCTTCTCGAGTAGTTTATATATTTCAATATTCCCCACATTTTCTTCGCCCTTCATCAAACCATAGTTGCCTCCATAGATCTCAAACTTCAAAGCCATCGATTATTCCAACATCGAATAATAATAACCCTAAATATCATGAGAACCGCTCTCCTCCTCGTCGCCATTACCACTCTCATTTATGCATTGCGAGTGCCCGCCACGGCAAACCCCGATGATTGGTCCAAGATTAAGAACATCACCGACCCATACATCTAGGGGCTCGGCAAGTGGCTGGTGACGGAGCACACCAAAATGGGGGGCAATGATGGGCTCAAGTTTTAGAAGGTGCTAAGCGGCGAATATCAAATTAGGAATGGTGTAAGTTATCGGCTTGTCATCATTGCCATGAGACCAGGTGGCTCACATGGCACATGCAAAGGATGGTTACTAGAGGAAGTCCTGAGTAACCAGAACACATGGAAGCTCATAATTTTCAGCCCTTTAGACTAGTCGGGTTACCTTTAGTGTTGTAATAAATTTACAAGAAATTATATGGTGTTTCTCTTTAATTTTGCATGCATGCTTCTCTTGGACTATGGAGATATTAAGAAAATGAATCCTCGCATGCAAATCCTATTTCTTCTAATTGTTAGGAATCAATGATAGCCATGTGATTAAGAGTTCACTTCACAATATGGTGGCGGTCGACATGTCTTCTCTGTGTTTGTTGTCACATAATACAATTTTATCATCAAGCTAAGAGACAATAGGTGGTATTTTATTTTAAGACACGTGTTCTACACTTTGATGCTCTTGTTCTTTCTATCAAGTTAAGTTTTTGTGTTGGTCCATACGAAGGATGCAAGATCCCAGGTGCTTGGTCAACGTATTTTTTTAGTCATAGTATGTAGTATTTATACCAGTTTGATTCCTTCATCAAAAATTAGTCTTCCAAAATCCTTATAACGGACAATGTTAGGATAGTAGTTGATTGAGTTAATGTATCATCTTCCATGAATTTGCTAGTTGTACGAGACATTTTGGTAAAACCCAAAATGTTACCTCTCATTTGAAGGGTTTGATGACAACTGGTAAACGCGGGTTTCTGTAAGAAAAAAGTATCAGTAGTACTAGTGTACTATTATAAATTTTTATTATTTTGATAATCCTTTGTCACCTAAGATCGATTTTTTTTCTATATGTCAAATTTATTTCTGGAAACCCTTCATAATGAGGATTGACTTGACGTGATGATAAATTTACTTCTAATAGCCTCCTCATATAAATGAAATTCATTAATAACAATTGAAATAGGTTAATTATAAATTAATTATGGGCCAACTTTCACAAAAGGTCAATTAGAAGTAATTTTGCTTGAAGAAAAAATTGAGCTTATCTTCGGTGTCTAATGGGAGCAGTATTACATCTACATTAAATGGTAGACAAATATAGTATCATATTAGAAGCCTTGAATTAATATTTTCCAAACAAAAAAAAATTGTATTTCCAGGATATATGCAATAATTTTTTGCTGCTATATTTTCCTTCTCGAGTAGTTTATATATTTCAATATTCCCCACATTTTCTTCGCCCTTCATCAAACCATAGTTGCCTCCATAGATCTCAAACTTCAAAGCCATCGATTATTCCAACATCGAATAATAATAACCCTAAATATCATGAGAACCGCACTCCTCCTCGTCGCCATTACCACTCTCATTTATGCCGCTGCAGTGCCCGCCACGGCAAACCCCGATGATTGGTCCAAGATTAAGAACATCACCGACCCATACATCTAGGGGCTCGGCAAGTGGCTGGTGACGGAGCACACCAAAATGGGGGGCAATGATGGGCTCAAGTTTCAGAAGGTGCTAAGCGGCGAATATCAAATTAGGAATGGGGTAAGTTATCGGCTTGTCATCGTTGCCAAGAGACCAGGTGGCTCACATGGCACATACAAAGGATGGTTACTAGAGGATGTCCCGAGTAACCAGAACACATGGAAGCTCATAAATTTCAGCCCCATAGACTAGTCGGGTTACCTTTAGTGTTGTAATAAATTTACAAGAAATTATATGGTGTTTCTCTTTAATTTTGCATGCATGCTTCTCTTGGACTATGGAGATATTAAGAAAATGAATCCTCGCATGCAAATCCTATTTCTTCTAATTGTTAGGAATCAATGATAGCCATGTGATTAAGAGTTCACTTCACAATATGGTGGCGGTCGACATGTCTTCTCTGTGTTTGTTGTCACATAATACAATTTTATCATCAATCTAAGAGACAATAGGTGGTATTTTATTTTAAGACACGTGTTCTACACTTTGATGCTCTTGTTCTTTCTATCAAGTTAAGTTTTTGTGTTGGTCCATACGAAGGATGCAAGATCCCAGGTGCTTGGTCAACGTCTTTTTTTAGTCATAGTATGTAGTATTTATACCAGTTTGATTCCTTCATCAAAAATTAGTCTTCCAAAATCCTTATAACGGACAATGTTAGGATAGTAGTCGATTGAGTTAATGTATCATCTTCCATGAATTTGCTAGTTGTACGAGACATTTTGGTAAAACCCAAAATGTTACCTCTCATTTGAAGGGTTTGATGACAACTGGAAAACGCGGGTTTCTGTAAGAAAAAGTATCGTAGTACTAGTTTACCATTATAAATTTTTATTATTTTGATAATCCTTTGTCACCTAAGATCGATTTTTTTTTCTATATGTCAAATTTATTTCTGGAAACCCTTCATAATGAGGATTGACTTGACGTGATGATAAATTTACTTCTAATAGCCTCCTCATATAAATGAAATTCATTAATAACAATTGAAATAGGTTAATTATAAATTAATTATGGGCCAACTTTCACAAAAGGTCAATTAGAAGTAATTTTGCTTGAACTAAAATTGAGCTTATCTTCGGTGTCAAATGGGAGCAGTATTACATCTACATTAAATGGTAGACAAATATAGTATCATATTAGAAGCCTTGAATTAATATTTTCCAAACAAAAGAAAAAATTGTATTTCCAGGATATATGCAATAATTTTTTGCTGCTATATTTTCCTTCTCGAGTAGTTTATATATTTCAATATTCCCCACATTTTATTCGCCCTTCATCAAACCATAGTTGCCTCCATAGATCTCAAACTTCAAAGCCATCGATTATTCCAACGTCGAATAATAATAACCCTAAATATCATGAGAACCGCACTCCTCCTCGTCGCCATTACCACTCTCATTTATGCCGCTGCAGTGCCCGCCACGGCAAACCCCGATGATTGGTCCAAGATTAAGAACATCACAGACCCATACATCTAGGGGCTCGGCAAGTGGCTGGTGACGGAGCACACCAAAATGGGGGGCAATGATGGGCTCAAGTTTCAGATGGTGCTAAGCGGCGAATATCAAATTAGGAATGGTGTAAGTTATCGGCTTGTCATCGTTGCCATGAGACCAGGTGGCTCACATGGCACATACAAAGGATGGTTACTAGAGGAAGTCCCGAGTAACCGTAACACATGGAAGCTCATAAATTTCAGCCCTTTAGACTAGTCGGGTTACCTTTAGTGTTGTAATAAATTTACAAGAAATTATATGGTGTTTCTCTTTAATTTTGCATGCATGCTTCTCTTGGACAATGGAGATATTAAGAAAATGAATCCTCGCATGCAAATCCTATTTCTTCTAATTGTTAGGAATCAATGATAGCCATGTGATTAAGAGTTCACTTCACAATATGGTGGCGGTCGACATGTCTTCTCTGTGTTTGTTGTCACATAATACAATTTTATCATCAAGCTAAGAGACAATAGGTGGTATTTTATTTTAAGACACGTGTTCTACACTTTGATGCTCTTGTTCTTTCTATCAAGTTAAGTTTTTGTGTTGGTCCATACGAAGGATGCAAGATCCCAGGTGCTTGGTCAACGTCTTTTTTTAGTCATAGTATGTAGTATTTATACCAGTTTGATTCCTTCATCAAAAATTAGTCTTCCAAAATCCTTATAACGGACAATGTTAGGATAGTAGTTGATTGAGTTAATGTATCATCTTCCATGAATTTGCTAGTTGTACGAGACATTTTGGTAAAACCCAAAATGTTACCTCTCATTTGAAGGGTTTGGTGACAACTGGAAAACGCGGGTTTCTGTAAGAAAAAAGTATCAGTAGTACTAGTGTACTATTATAAATTTTTATTATTTTGATAATCCTTTGTCACCTAAGATCGATTTTTTTTCTATATGTCAAATTTATTTCTGGAAACCCTTCATAATGAGGATTGACTTGACGTGATGATAAATTTACTTCTAATAGCCTCCTCATATAAATGAAATTCATTAATAACAATTGAAATAGGTTAATTATAAATTAATTATGGGCCAACTTTCACAAAAGGTCAATTAGAAGTAATTTTGCCTGAAGAAAAAATTGAGCTTATCTTCGGTGTCTAATGGGAGCAGTATTACATCTACATTAAATGGTAGACAAATATAGTATCATATTAGAGGCCTTGAATTAATATTTTCCAAACAAAACAAAAAATTGTATTTCCAGGATATATGCAATAATTTTTTGCTGCTATATTTTCCTTCTCGAGTAGTTTATATATTTCAATATTCCCCACATTTTCTTCGCCCTTCATCAAACCATAGTTGCCTCCATAGATCTCAAACTTCAAAGCCATCGATTATTCCAACATCGAATAATAATAACCCTAAATATCATGAGAACCGCACTCCTCCTCGTCGCCATTACCACTCTCATTTATGCCGCTGCAGTGCCCGCCACGGCAAACCCCGATGATTGGTCCAAGATTAAGAACATCACCGACCCATACATCTAGGGGCTCGGCAAGTGGCTGGTGACGGAGCACACCAAAATGGGGGGCAATGATGGGCTCAAGTTTCAGAAGGTGCTAAGCGGCGAATATCAAATTAGGAATGGTGTAAGTTATCGGCTTGTCATCGTTGCCAAGAGACCAGGTGGCTCACATGGCACATACAAAGGATGGTTACTAGAGGATGTCCCGAGTAACCAGAACACATGGAAGCTCACAAATTTCAGCCCCATAGACTAGTCGGGTTACCTTTAGTGTTGTAATAAATTTACAAGAAATTATATGGTGTTTCTCTTTAATTTTGCATGCATGCTTCTCTTGGACTATGGAGATATTAAGAAAATGAATCCTCGCATGCAAATCCTATTTCTTCTAATTGTTAGGAATCAATGATAGCCATGTGATTAAGAGTTCACTTCACAATATGGTGGCGGTCGACATGTCTTCTCTGTGTTTGTTGTCACATAATACAATTTTATCATCAAGCTAAGAGACAATAGGTGGTATTTTATTTTAAGACACGTGTTCTACACTTTGATGCTCTTGTTCTTTCTATCAAGTTAAGTTTTTGTGTTGGTCCATACGAAGGATGCAAGATCCCAGGTGCTTGGTCAACATCTTTTTTTAGTCATAGTATGTAGTATTTATACCAGTTTGATTCCTTCATCAAAAATTAGTCTTCCAAAATCCTTATAACGGACAATGTTAGGATAGTAGTCGATTGAGTTAATGTATCATCTTCCATGAATTTGCTAGTTGTACGAGACATTTTGGTAAAACCCAAAATGTTACCTCTCATTTGAAGGGTTTGATGACAACTGGAAAACGCGGGTTTCTGTAAGAAAAAAGTATCAGTAGTACTAGTGTACCATTATAAATTTTTATTATTTTGATAATCCTTTGTCACCTAAGATCGATTTTTTTTTCTATATGTCAAATTTATTTCTGGAAACCCTTCATAATGAGGATTGACTTGATGTGATGATAAATTTACTTCTAATAGCCTCCTCATATAAATGAAATTCATTAATAACAATTGAAATAGGTTAATTATAAATTAATTATGGGCCAACTTTCACAAAAGGTCAATTAGAAGTAATTTTGCTTGAACTAAAATTGAGCTTATCTTCGGTGTCAAATGGGAGCAGTATTACATCTACATTAAATGGTAGACAAATATAGTATCATATTAGAAGCCTTGAATTAATATTTTCCAAACAAAAGAAAAAATTGTATTTCCAGGATATATGCAATAATTTTTTGCTGCTATATTTTCCTTCTCGAGTAGTTTATATATTTCAATATTCCCCACATTTTATTCGCCCTTCATCAAACCATAGTTGCCTCCATAGATCTCAAACTTCAAAGCCATCGATTATTCCAACGTCGAATAATAATAACCCTAAATATCATGAGAACCGCACTCCTCCTCGTCGCCATTACCACTCTCATTTATGCCGCTGCAGTGCCCGCCACGGCAAACCCCGATGATTGGTCCAAGATTAAGAACATCACAGACCCATACATCTAGGGGCTCGGCAAGTGGCTGGTGACGGAGCACACCAAAATGGGGGGCAATGATGGGCTCAAGTTTCAGATGGTGCTAAGCGGCGAATATCAAATTAGGAATGGTGTAAGTTATCGGCTTGTCATCGTTGCCATGAGACCAGGTGGCTCACATGGCACATACAAAGGATGGTTACTAGAGGAAGTCCCGAGTAACCAGAACACATGGAAGCTCATAAATTTCAGCCCTTTAGACTAGTCGGGTTACCTTTAGTGTTGTAATAAATTTACAAGAAATTATATGGTGTTTCTCTTTAATTTTGCATGCATGCTTCTCTTGGACTATGGAGATATTAAGAAAATGAATCCTCGCATGCAAATCCTATTTCTTATAATTGTTAGGAATCAATGATAGCCATGTGATTAAGAGTTCACTTCACAATATGGTGGCGGTCGACATGTCTTCTCTGTGTTTGTTGTCACATAATACAATTTTATCATCAAGCTAAGAGACAATAGGTGGTATTTTATTTTAAGACACGTGTTCTACACTTTGATGCTCTTGTTCTTTCTATCAAGTTAAGTTTTTGTGTTGGTCCATACGAAGGATGCAAGATCCCAGGTGCTTGGTCAACGTCTTTTTTTAGTCATAGTATGTAGTATTTATACCAGTTTGATTCCTTCATCAAAAATTAGTCTTCCAAAATCCTTATAACGGACAATGTTAGGATAGTAGTTGATTGAGTTAATGTATCATCTTCCATGAATTTGCTAGTTGTACGAGACATTTTGGTAAAACCCAAAATGTTACCTCTCATTTGAAGGGTTTGATGACAACTGGAAAACGCGGGTTTCTGTAAGAAAAAAGTATCAGTAGTACTAGTGTACTATTATAAATTTTTATTATTTTGATAATCCTTTGTCACCTAAGATCGATTTTTTTTTCTATATGTCAAATTTATTTCTGGAAACCCTTCATAATGAGGATTGACTTGACGTGATGATAAATTTACTTCTAATAGCCTCCTCATATAAATGAAATTCATTAATAACAATTGAAATAGGTTAATTATAAATTAATTATGGGCCAACTTTCACAAAAGGTCAATTAGAAGTAATTTTGCTTGAAGAAAAAATTGAGCTTATCTTCGGTGTCTAATGGGAGCAGTATTACATCTACATTAAATGGTAGACAAATATAGTATCATATTAGAAGCCTTGAATTAATATTTTCCAAACAAAACAAAAAATTGTATTTCCAGGATATATGCAATAATTTTTTGCTGCTATATTTTCCTTCTCGAGTAGTTTATATATTTCAATATTCCCCACATTTTCTTCGCCCTTCATCAAACCATAGTTGCCTCCATAGATCTCAAACTTCAAAGCCATCGATTATTCCAACATCGAATAATAATAACCCTAAATATCATGAGAACCGCACTCCTCCTCGTCGCCATTACCACTCTCATTTATGCCGCTGCAGTGCCCGCCACGGAAAACCCCGATGATTGGTCCAAGATTAAGAACATCACCGACCCATACATCTAGGGGCTCGGCAAGTGGCTGGTGACGGAGCACACCAAAATGGGGGGCAATGATGGGCTCAAGTTTCAGAAGGTGCTAAGCGGCGAATATCAAATTAGGAATGGTGTAAGTTATCGGCTTGTCATCGTTGCCAAGAGACCAGGTGGCTCACATGGCACATATAAAGGATGGTTACTAGAGGATGTCCCGAGTAACCAGAACACATGGAAGCTCACAAATTTCAGCCCCATAGACTAGTCGGATTACCTTTAGTGTTGTAATAAATTTACAAGAAATTATATGGTGTTTCTCTTTAATTTTGCATGCATGCTTCTCTTGGACTATGGAGATATTAAGAAAATGAATCCTCGCATGCAAATCCTATTTCTTCTAATTGTTAGGAATCAATGATAGCCATGTGATTAAGAGTTCACTTCACAATATGGTGGCGGTCGACATGTCTTCTCTGTGTTTGTTGTCACATAATACAATTTTATCATCAAGCTAAGAGACAATAGGTGGTATTTTATTTTAAGACACGTGTTCTACACTTTGATGCTCTTGTTCTTTCTATCAAGTTAAGTTTTTGTGTTGGTCCATACGAAGGATGCAAGATCCCAGGTGCTTGGTCAACGTCTTTTTTTAGTCATAGTATGTAGTATTTATACCAGTTTGATTCCTTCATCAAAAATTAGTCTTCCAAAATCCTTATAACGGACAATGTTAGGATAGTAGTCGATTGAGTTAATGTATCATCTTCCATGAATTTGCTAGTTGTACGAGACATTTTGGTAAAACCCAAAATGTTACCTCTCATTTGAAGGGTTTGATGACAACTGGAAAACGCGGGTTTCTGTAAGAAAAAAGTATCAGTAGTACTAGTGTACCATCATAAATTTTTATTATTTTGATAATCCTTTGTCACCTAAGATCGATTTTTTTTCTATATGTCAAATTTATTTCTGGAAACCCTTCATAATGAGGATTGACTTGACGTGATGATAAATTTACTTCTAATAGCCTCCTCATATAAATGAAATTCATTAATAACAATTGAAATAGGTTAATTATAAATTAATTATGGGCCAACTTTCACAAAAGGTCAATTAGAAGTAATTTTGCTTGAACAAAAATTGAGCTTATCTTCGGTGTCTAATGGGAGCAGTATTACATCTACATTAAATGGTAGACAAATATAGTATCATATTAGAAGCCTTGAATTAATATTTTCCAAACAAAAGAAAAAATTGTATTTCCAGGATATATGCAATAATTTTTTGCTGCTATATTTTCCTTCTCGAGTAGTTTATATATTTCAATATTCCCCACATTTTCTTCGCCCTTCATCAAACCATAGTTGCCTCCATAGATCTCAAACTTCAAAGCCATCGATTATTCCAACGTCGAATAATAATAACCCTAAATATCATGAGAACCGCACTCCTCCTCGTCGCCATTACCACTCTCATTTATGCTGCTGCAGTGCCCGCCACGGCAAACCCCGATGATTGTTCCAAGATTAAGAACATCACCGACCCATACATCTAGGGGCTCGGCAAGTGGCTGGTGACGGAGCACACCAAAATGGGGGGCAATGATGGGCTCAAGTTTCAGAAGGTGCTAAGCGGCGAATATCAAATTAGGAATGGTGTAAGTTATTGGCTTGTCATCGTTGCCATGAGACCGGGTGGCTCACATGGCACATACAAAGGATGGTTACTAGAGGAAGTCCCGAGTAACCAGAACACATGGAAGCTCATAAATTTCAGCCCTTTAGACTAGTCGGGTTACCTTTAGTGTTGTAATAAATTTACAAGAAATTATATGGTGTTTCTCTTTAATTTTGCATGCATGCTTCTCTTGGACTATGGAGATATTAAGAAAATGAATCCTCGCATGCAAATCCTATTTCTTCTAATTGTTAGGAATCAATGATAGCCATGTGATTAAGAGTTCACTTCACAATATGGTGGCGGTCGACATGTCTTCTCTGTGTTTGTTGTCACATAATACAATTTTATCATCAAGCTAAGAGACAATAGGTGGTATTTTATTTTAAGACACGTGTTCTACACTTTGATGCTCTTGTTCTTTCTATCAAGTTAAGTTTTTGTGTTGGTCCATACGAAGGATGCAAGATCCCAGGTGCTTGGTCAACGTCTTTTTTTAGTCATAGTATGTAGTATTTATACCAGTTTGATTCCTTCATCAAAAATTAGTCTTCCAAAATCCTTATAACGGACAATGTTAGGATAGTAGTTGATTGAGTTAATGTATCATCTTCCATGAATTTGCTAGTTGTACGAGACATTTTGGTAAAACCCAAAATGTTACCTCTCATTTGAAGGGTTTGATGACAACTGGAAAACGCGGGTTTCTGTAAGAAAAAAGTATCAGTAGTACTAGTGTACTATTATAAATTTTTATTATTTTGATAATCCTTTGTCACCTAAGATCGATTTTTTTCTATATGTCAAATTTATTTCTGGAAACCCTTCATAATGAGGATTGACTTGACGTGATGATAAATTTACTTCTAATAGCCTCCTCATACAAATGAAATTCATTAATAACAATTGAAATAGGTTAATTATAAATTAATTATGGGCCAACTTTCACAAAAGGTCAATTAGAAGTAATTTTGCTTGAAGAAAAAATTGAGCTTATCTTCGGTGTCTAATGGGAGCAGTATTACATCTACATTAAATGGTAGACAAATATAGTATCATATTAGAAGCCTTGAATTAATATTTTCCAAACAAAACAAAAAATTGTATTTCCAGGATATATGCAATAATTTTTTGCTGCTATATTTTCCTTCTCGAGTAGTTTATATATTTCAATATTCCCCACATTTTCTTCGCCCTTCATCAAACCATAGTTGCCTCCATAGATCTCAAACTTCAAAGCCATCGATTATTCCAACATCGAATAATAATAACCCTAAATATCATGAGAACCGCACTCCTCCTCGTCGCCATTACCACTCTCATTTATGCCGCTGCAGTGCCCGCCACGGCAAACCCCGATGATTGGTCCAAGATTAAGAACATCACCGACCCATACATCTAGGGGCTCGGCAAGTGGCTGGTGATGGAGCACACCAAAATGGGGGGCAATGATGGGCTCAAGTTTCAGAAGGTGCTATGCGGTGAATATCAAATTAGGAATGGTGTAAGTTATCGGCTTGTCATCGTTGCCAAGAGACCAGGTGGCTCACATGGCACATACAAAGGATGGTTACTAGAGGAAGTCCCGAGTAACCAGAACATATGGAAGCTCATAAATTTCAGCCCCATAGACTAGTCGGGTTACCTTTAGTGTTGTAATAAATTTACAAGAAATTATATGGTGTTTCTCTTTAATTTTGCATGCATGCTTCTCTTGGACTATGGAGATATTAAGAAAATGAATCCTCGCATGCAAATCCTATTTCTTCTAATTGTTAGGAATCAATGATAGCCATGTGATTAAGAGTTCACTTCACAATATGGTGGCGGTCGACATGTCTTCTCTGTGTTTGTTGTCACATAATACAATTTTATCATCAAGCTAAGAGACAATAGGTGGTATTTTATTTTAAGACACGTGTTCTACACTTTGATGCTCTTGTTCTTTCTATCAAGTTAAGTTTTTGTGTTGGTCCATACGAAGGATGCAAGATCCCAGGTGCTTGGTCAACGTCTTTTTTTAGTCATAGTATGTAGTATTTATACCAGTTTGATTCCTTCATCAAAAATTAGTCTTCCAAAATCCTTATAACGGACAATGTTAGGATAGTAGTCGATTGAGTTAATGTATCATCTTCCATGAATTTGCTAGTTGTACAAGACATTTTGGTAAAACCCAAAATGTTACCTCTCATTTGAAGGGTTTGATGACAACTGGAAAATGCGGGTTTCTGTAAGAAAAAAGTATCAGTAGTACTAGTGTACCATTATAAATTTTTATTATTTTGATAATCCTTTGTCACCTAAGATCGATTTTTTTTCTATATGTCAAATTTATTTCTGGAAACCCTTCATAATGAGGATTGACTTGACGTGATGATAAATTTACTTCTAATAGCCTCCTCATATAAATGAAATTCATTAATAACAATTGAAATAGGTTAATTATAAATTAATTATGGGCCAACTTTCACAAAAGGTCAATTAGAAGTAATTTTGCTTGAACTAAAATTGAGCTTATCTTCGGTGTCTAATGGGAGCAGTATTACATCTACATTAAATGGTAGACAAATATAGTATCATATTAGAAGCCTTGAATTAATATTTTCCAAACAAAAGAAAAAATTGTATTTCCAGGATATATGCAATAATTTTTTGCTGCTATATTTTCCTTCTTGAGTAGTTTATATATTTCAATATTCCCCACATTTTATTCGCCCTTCATCAAATCATAGTTGCCTCCATAGATCTCAAACTTCAAAGCCATCGATTATTCCAACGTCGAATAATAATAACCCTAAATATCATGTGAACCGCACTCCTCCTCGTCGCCATTACCACTCTCATTTATGCCGCTGCAGTGCCCGCCACGGCAAACCCCGATGATTGGTCCAAGATTAAGAACATCACCGACCCATACATCTAGGGGCTCGGCAAGTGGCTGGTGACGGAGCACACCAAAATGGGGGGCAATGATGGGCTCAAGTTTCAGAAGGTGCTAAGCGGCGAATATCAAATTAGGAATGGTGTAAGTTATCGGCTTGTCATCGTTGCCATGAGACCAGGTGGCTCACATGGCACATACAAAGGATGGTTACTAGAGGAAGTCCCGAGTAACCAGAACACATGGAAGCTCATAAATTTCAGCCCTTTAGACTAGTCGGGTTACCTTTAGTGTTGTAATAAATTTACAAGAAATTATATGGTGTTTCTCTTTAATTTTGCATGCATGCTTCTCTTGGACTATGGAGATATTAAGAAAATGAATCCTCGCATGCAAATCCTATTTCTTCTAATTGTTAGGAATCAATGATAGCCATGTGATTAAGAGTTCACTTCACAATATGGTGGCGGTCGACATGTCTTCTCTGTGTTTGTTGTCACATAATACAATTTTATCATCAAGCTAAGAGACAATAGGTGGTATTTTATTTTAAGACACGTGTTCTACACTTTGATGCTCTTGTTCTTTCTATCAAGTTAAGTTTTTGTGTTGGTCCATACGATGGATGCAAGATCCCAGGTGCTCGGTCAATGTCTTTTTTTAGTGATAGTATGTAGTATTTATACCAGTTTGATTCCTTCATCAAAAATTAGTCTTCCAAAATCCTTATAACGAACAATGTTAGGATAGTAGTCGATTGAGTTAATGTATCATCTTCCATGAATTTGCTAGTTGTACGAGACATTTTGGTAAAACCCAAAATGTTACCTCTCATTTGAAGGGTTTGATGACAAATGAAAACGCGGGTTTCTGTAAGAAAAAAGTATCAGTAGTACTAGTGTACTATTATAAATTTTTATTATTTTGATAATCCTTTGTCACCTAAGATCGATTTTTTTCTATATGTCAAATTTATTTCTGGAAACTCTTCATAATGAGGATTGACTTGACGTGATGATAAATTTAGTTCTAATAGCCTCCTCATATAAATGAAATTCATTAATAACAATTGAAATAGGTTAATTATAAATTAATTATGGGCCAACTTTCACAAAAGGTCAATTAGAAGTAATTTTGCTTGAAGAAAAAATTGAGCTCATCTTCGGTGTCTAATGGGAGCAGTATTACATCTACATTAAATGGTAGACAAATATAGTATCATATTAGAAGCCTTGAATTAATATTTTCAAAACAAAAGAAAAAATTGTATTTCCAGGATATATGCAATAATTTTTTACTGCTATATTTTCCTTCTCGAGTAGTTTATATATTTCAATATTCCCCACATTGTCTTCGCCCTTCATCAAACCATAGTTGCCTCCATAGATCTCAAACTTCAAAGCCATCGATTATTCCAACGTCGAATAATAATAACCCTAAATACCATGAGAACCGCACTCCTCCTCGTCGCCATTACCACTCTCATTTATGCCGCTGCAGTGACCGCCACGGCAAACCCCGATGATTGGTCCAAGATTAAGAACATCACCGACCCATACATCCAGGGGCTGGGCAAGTGGCTGGTGATGGAGCACACCAAAATGGGGGGCAATGATGGGCTCAAGTTTCAGAAGGTGCTAAGCGGCGAATATCAAATTAGGAATGGTGTAAGTTATCGGCTTGTCATCGTTGCCATGAGACCAGGTGGCTCACATGGCACATACAAAGGATGGTTACTAGAGGAAGTCCCGAGTAACCAGAACACATGGAAGCTCATAAATTTCAGCCCTTTAGACTAGTCGGGTTACCTTTAGTGTTGTAATAAATTTACAAGAAATTATATGGTGTTTCTCTTTAATTTTGCATGCATGCTTCTCTTGGACTATGGAGATATTAAGAAAATGAATCCTTGCATGCAAATCCTATTTCTTCTAATTATTAGGAATCAATGATAGCCATGTGATTAAGAGTTCACTTCACAATATAGTGGCGGTCGACATGTCTTCTCTGTGTTTGTTGTCACATAATACAATTTTATCATCAAGCTAAGAGACAATAGGTGGTAAATTTTTTTAAGACACGTGTTCTACACTTTGATGCTCTTGTTCTTTCTATCAAGTTAAGTTTTTGTGTTGGTCCATACGATGGATGCAAGATCCCAGGTGCTTGGTCAACGTCTTTTTTTAGTGATAGTATGTATTATTTATACCAGTTTGATTCCTTCATCAAAAATTAGTCTTCCAAAATCCTTATAACGCACAATGTTAGGATAGTAGTCGATTGAGTTAATGTATCATCTTCCATGAATTTGCTAGTTGTACGAGACATTTTGGTAAAACCCAAAATGTTACCTCTCATTTGAAGGGTTTGATGACAACTGGAAAACGCGGGTTTCTGTAAGAAAAAAGTATTAGTAGAACTAGTGTACTATTATAAATTTTTATTATTTTGATAATCCTTTGTCACCTAAGATCGATTTTTTTTCTATACGTCAAATTTATTTCTGGAAACCCTTCTGTTGATCGCCAAAACCCACCGGCGGGCAGCGGCCTGTCAACACGGTAGAGCCGGGAAGAGCCTAGAGCTGCGGCTGGCTGAGACCCCTCCGAGCGACGGCCCGCAATGCTCTTCTGGTCACACGCGGCGATGCGAAGTGCAAGGGCGTGCCACCTGACCTATACCTGGTCAGGAAGGTGATGGGGATGCCTCGCTTAGTTCCTGCATGGCATACACGTAAACATTAAATACGAGCCTCGATCGGCTCTCAGGTTATCCTGTGAATCGGCTCAAAGAGCCGATCCACCCATGATTCGTACAGGGTGCACGAATACTTGGTGATCCTGCTTGATCAAGATAAAGCTAATGAGATCTACGACGATTTAGGGTTTTCACCGCATAATCGGATCATCCTACTCCAGGTTGGGCCTCGCGGCCACGCACGGTGCTCATAAGCCGATCCTAAACAAGGCCAAAGAACCAACAATGAAGTTGATCCACGGAACATCCTATTTAGGACTTGCGAACGCCACCCTACGTGCCACTGGATCCTCCCCCCCTTTGTAAGGCCTAACTATTGCAGATATTAAACTAATCCTTGTAGAACAAGGAGCAACCGTAACGGATCAGATCTACTAAATAATGAACAAGCAGGGTGCCGCCCCCACACCTGAGATAGGCGTGAGGACGGCTAGATATGCAAGGGTTGCACTACGTAAGCACGTTTATACGAAGAACTATGCTAACCCTAACACATCTATGATAACTACGTTGCCCGCCATCGAAGACGCTTCAGTACGGGCAACGCATGAACAACGTGGAGCTTGTGCTGCCTAGATCGCAAGATGCGATCTAGGCAGCATGTCGCTTACCTGATTGAAACCCTCGAGACGAAGGAGTTTGGCGATGCGCCGAGATTGGTTTGTTTTGGGGTGAACGTTGTGTTGTTGTTTATTCCATAAACCCTAGATACATATTTATAGTCCAGCGGACTTTCTAACGTGGGAATATCCCACCGTGCACAGGTAAAACTCTAACTTCTAACTTAAGATACGATCTAATAAATTACAGATAAATGGGCAATTTAGCCCAACTTTGCATATAAGGCCGATCTTCGTATTTTCTCCATATATAACCTTCAAGCTTATCTTGATCGTGGCCCACCTCCGACTTGGTCAAATTCTGGTGATAACACATGCCCCCCTGGTTTTGGAAATGACATTTCCAAAATCATTATGCTTTTTCCGTCAGGTCATGTCGTGGCAGAGCAGAACCATTGCAGTATTTTTCGTCATGATACCCTGTCTTCTCGGCTGCTCCGCATGATTTGACCGTTGTCTATGGGCACCGCCTCCTCGAAAACTGCTGTGGCATTGAATTCCACCATAGCCCCCTTTTATTTAACCGCTCTGAGCAGTTCGCCACCTCACCATCCTGCTCTGTTCTGGCCATCGGCACCCAAAAACCCCAATCTCCCACAGCCATGTCTTCCTCTTCTTCCTCTTCCTCGTCGGTCTTCCACGACTCCTCCTCCGAGCTTTCCTACGGGTCCTCCTCCTCCCGCGAGACGCCGCCGGACATCCGCGCCCCAGAAGCATGGGACCTGGAAGACCATGCCTCCTCGGTTTGGTCCGAAGACGACCAGTCCCTGACCAGCGGGGACGAAGATCTTCAGTTCCTCACCGTCGGGGAACTGGAGTCGGAGAGCGAGGACGATCAGTTCCCCTGGGACGGCTGCCCCACCTCTGAAGAAGAGGAAGAGGAAGACGACGATGACGATGATGACTCCCTCGAGGGCTACCCGCCAGCGAAGCGCCTCCGCATGTGGTGGGACGACGACAGCAGCGACGATGAAGACGAAGATGAAGCTCCCGTAGAGGGCTATGGGAGCAGCGACGAGGAACCCATCGGCAGCAGTGCCGATGAGAGTTCCGAGGATGACGACGAAGGAAGCGATGGCCCGTAGATTAGGATCTACTAGTGTAGGCCTAGCAGTAGTAGATTGGTCAATAGACCCTTCTTTTCTTCTTCCTTCCTAAGAAATCGGCTCTTTCTTTGTAAGAAATCCCCTTATCAATGAAGAAAATCCCTTAATTAATTTCGCTCCCTTGCCGATTGTCGAATGGAGTTGTAGTACAGGGAGCCGATAGCAGAACATCGGCTCATATCGCTGCCTGAAGCCAAGCTGTTGTATAAACTTATTTCGCTAAAGTCGATATCAGCGTATCGGCTTTGTTTTCTGAAGTCGATGCCCACGCATCGGCTGTACTTGCATACTGTTAATCTCCATATGTCTTCTCAAGTCGATGTCTGTGCATCGGCTGTGATTTTTCTTATTATATATTTTTTTTTTACTGGCCGATTCTGAAATCGGCCCCCACATCTTACTGTCCATCATCCCACATGCTTGGGAAATATTTCTTGAGGTGTTGACCATTTACAGCCACTGGGAATTTTTCGCCGCTCAACTCTTCCAGCATGTATGCATTACCCTTCAAGGCCTGGACAACTTTGTACGGACCGTGCCAATTAGGAGACCATTTGCCATATGCCTTATCCCTGGTTCCCAATGGCAACATAGCTTCCCACACAAGATCACCAACTTGGAACTCCTTTGGCCTAACCTTTTTGTTGTAAGCACGAGCCACCCTGGCTTTGTTCTCCTTAATCTTCTCCAACGACCAAAGCCTGAGTTCTGTTGCGTCCTCAATAGTGTCGCTCATCAAAGCTGCATATTCTTCAGCTGTCAGATCATTCTGAAACGTGACACGTCTTGATCCAGCCGTAATTTCCCAAGGCAATACGGCTTCCTGTCCATAGACAAGTTGGTACGGCGAAGTCTTTACTGCTCCATGGCACGACATGCGGTAGGCCCATAATGCTTCTGATAACTTCTCATGCCAATCCCGAGGGTTCTCGTCGATTTTTCTCTTGATCAACTTGATCAGACTCTGATTGGACGCCTCAGCCTGCCCGTTAGCTTGAGCATAGTACGGGGATGATCGGATCAATTTAATCCCTAAGTCATCACAGAACTTCCTGAATTCTTTAGAAGTAAAGACCGAACCTCCATCGGTCGTGATAGTTTGGGGAATCCCAAATCTATGAATGACGTGTTCTTTCACAAACTTGATCACATCTTCTGATTTCACCTTTTTCATAGGGACGGCTTCCACCCACTTAGTGAAGTAATCTGTGATAACCAAAATCCATTCATGTTTTTTACCTGACGCCGGATGGATTTTACCGATCATATCCATGCCCCACCCCCGAAACGGCCAAGGTTTGATGATTGGGTTCATCGCTGATGCTGGCACCATCTGAATCTTTCCAAACATCTGACACGCTTGGCACCCCTTATAATAATTGAAGCAATCTTCAAGCATAGTGGGCCAATAAAACCCTGATCGCCTGATCAACCACTTCATCTTATGAGCCGACTGATGCGTTCCACAGGCACCTTCATGTACCTCATGTAAAAGCCGATTAGATTCAGTCGGTCCTAGGCACTTGAGTAGCAACCCTTCCAATGTCCTGTAAAACATGTCGTCTCCTATAAGGACATACTTCATGGCTTTGTATCTTACCCGTTTAGGTGCCCCCCGAGCCGAATCTTTTAAATAATCGAAGATCTCGGCTCTCCAATCATTCTGTTCCAGGAATTGTATCTGAACTTCCGATCCGTCGGCTATATCTATGTAGCCTGACGCCATGAGATTGTTGGCATCGGTATTCTGGGATCTTGGGATCCAATTAAAGTTGATGTACCGAAACTGTGTCATCAACTCACGGCATTCCATCCAATATGGGAAAAGCGATTCACTTTCGCAATTATATTCATCCGTGAGCTGGTTAATCACCAACTTTGAGTCTCCAAAGAGCTCCACAGCTTCCGCTCCAGCTTCCAATAGCAATTCCATTCCCTTGCGTATTGCCTCATATTCTGCTACGTTGTTGGTGCAAGGGGTAGATAATCTGATGGAGAAGGAGTATTCTGCCCCCCGAGGCGACACAAGCAGAATGCCGATGCCACAACCACCGTCACAAACCGATCCATCGAAGAACATAGCCCATGCTCGTATAGATAGTGCTGCTATATTGGTACTGATCCGTTCAGCAATGAGATCGGCCAACGCTTGGCCCTTGACTGCCTTCGCCGGCTGGTACCGGAGATCAAATTCTGACAGTGCCAACATCCACTTACCGAGTCGGCCTTTCAAAACAGGAGCCGACAACATGTGCTTGACAACGTCTGATTTACAGATGACGGTGATTTCTGCCGTCAGAAGGATGTGATGAAGCTTGGTGCAGGTAAAGAACAGGCAGAGGCAAAGTTTCTCGACCTCAGGATATCTTGTCTCCGCGTCCAGCATCCTTCTGCTGAGGTAGAAAACGACTCTCTCAACGCCCTCATAGAGTTGCACCACTCATCAAGCAATGGACGTGTCGACTGCGACAGGTAGATGTAGAATGGCCTGTCTTGTCAGGCGGAACTAATACAGGCGGTGTCGTCGGATATCGCTTAATTTCATCAAACGCTGTTGCTGTTACGCCCCAGTGAAACTCGTCGTCAGATTTAGTCTTCACCAACGCCATGAACAGCTCGATTCGTCCTGACAAATTAGAGATGAACCGCCGGACGAAATTGATCTTGCCGATGAGGCGTTGGAGCTCCTTTTTCGTGGTGGGCGGCTGCATGGTACGCACCGCCTCCTGACTTTTCAGGCCGATCTCAATTCCCCGCTCATGAACCAGAAAACCTAGGAATTGACCAGCCGTCACGCCAAAGGCGCACTTCTTCGGATTCATTCTCAGCCCGAATTTCCGAGTTCGGTCTAGGACGCGCCGTAGATCGTCCAAATGCCCCTCCATGGAGACTGATTTGACCACCACGTCGTTGATATAAATCTCCACCAACTTGCCGATCAGATCATGAAATATATAATTCATGGCTCGTTGGTATGTTGCACCAGCATTCTTCAGTCCAAAGGTCATGACCACGTACTCAAACAAGCCTACTGCCCCTGGTACTCTGAATGCGGTCTTGTGTATATCTTCCGGAGCCATGAAAATCTGGTTATAACCGGCGTTGCCATCCATGAAGCTCAACACCTTGTGGCCAGCAGCAGCGTTTATCAATGTTTCTGCCACGGGCATTGGATATTCGTCCTTTGGGGTGGCTCTGTTAAGATCTCGGAAATCGATGGCCACGCGCCATCGGCCGTCCTTCTTCTCCACCGGAACGATACTGGAGATCCACTCAGCATACCTGCATGGCCTGATGAATCCAGCGGCCAACATTTTCTCGATCTCCTTCTTGACTTCTTCCAGGATCTCGGCCCTCATCTGACGTGCTCGCTGTTGGAACGGCCGAAATCCTTTCTTAAGGGGGAGCCGATGCTCAATGATGCTCCTGTCCAACCCAGGCATCTCCGTGTAATCCCATGCAAAGCAATCTGGGTATTCCTTCAACAGGGCTATCATCTGTCCCCTGAGCTGTGGATCTAGCTTCTTGCTGATAAAAGTAGGTCGAGGCTTATCCCCAGGACCGATGTCGACTTCTTCTAGCTCATCAGCTGATGTAAACCCGTACCCTAGCTTTCCGTCACCTGTGAGGTCGACGCCACATACCAGGAGAGCATGTGATACGGATACTACGGGCCGATCGCTAGCATCGGCTTCCACCTTGATCATCACCAAGATGTTTTGGCGGTGTCGGGGCCGATCACATGGAGCAGCCTCCTCCTTATCTTTGCCACGAGAGCAGTTGCCCTCGCCTTTATCTCCATCAAGGGGGTGTCCCAGTTCTATCATGTTGACGCTGAACGAGTGTCCTGGTTGGCACTTCCCAGGGTAAGTACCGTTGGTCCTGTCAACGGTGCGCGACGGTGAATGAGGCACTCCTGGTGCCGCCGATGTGCACGACAACGGCAGACGGGGCTGGAGTGGCACTTTTCCTCGGTAGGTCCTGAGAGCTGGCTCTAATAGAGAGTGCTGATTCTTCATGACCTCCTTGACCATCCGAACGGCGACGTGCTCCAAAGTATTCACCAGGCTCTCGGAATGGAGACGCAACGAGTGAGCCACCATGCCACCAATCTCCTGGCGCACGGCCCTGGTACGTTCCTCTGACGGGACGGATAGATCCACTTCATCGAGTGCGCCTTCCGGTGAGAACCCCTTCCGCCTGACGCCATGTGAACGAGTTCTGTGATATGAGCCGATGAGGTCGGCTTCGAGGGTGGCCTTGGTTTCGTCATATCGCTTCTTGAGCTCGGCAGGCAGCTCCTCGTAGGTGACTGGCGTGCCGTCCGTCGCCATCTCAGATGTAGATGGCGATGCGGTTGATGTAGATGATTGTCCCACCGGGCGTGCCAGAATGTGTTGATCGCCAAAACCCACCGGCGGGCAGCGGCCTGTCAACACGGTAGAGCCGGGAAGAGCCTAGAGCTGCGGCTGGCTGAGACCCCTCCGAGCGACGGCCCGCAATGCTCTTCTGGTCACACGCGGCGATGCGAAGTGCAAGGGCGTGCCACCTGACCTATACCTGGTCAGGAAGGTGATGGGGATGCCTCGCTTAGTTCCTGCATGGCATACACGTAAACATTAAATACGAGCCTCGATCGGCTCTCAGGTTATCCTGTGAATCGGCTCAAAGAGCCGATCCACCCATGATTCGTACAGGGTGCACGAATACTTGGTGATCCTGCTTGATCAAGATAAAGCTAATGAGATCTACGACGATTTAGGGTTTTCACCGCATAATCGGATCATCCTACTCCAGGTTGGGCCTCGCGGCCACGCACGGTGCTCATAAGCCGATCCTAAACAAGGCCAAAGAACCAACAATGAAGTTGATCCACGGAACATCCTATTTAGGACTTGCGAACGCCACCCTACGTGCCACTGGATCCTCCCCCCCTTTGTAAGGCCTAACTATTGCAGATATTAAACTAATCCTTGTAGAACAAGGAGCAACCGTAACGGATCAGATCTACTAAATAATGAACAAGCAGGGTGCCGCCCCCACACCTGAGATAGGCGTGAGGACGGCTAGATATGCAAGGGTTGCACTACGTAAGCACGTTTATACGAAGAACTTTGCTAACCCTAACACATCTATGATAACTACGTTGCCCGCCATCAAAGACGCTTCAGTACGGGCAACGCATGAACAACGTGGAGCTTGTGCTGCCTAGATCGCAAGATGCGATCTAGGCAGCATGTCGCTTACCTGATTGAAACCCTCGAGACGAAGGAGTTTGGCGATGCGCCGAGATTGGTTTGTTTTGGGTGAACGTTGTGTTGTTGTTTATTCCATAAACCCTAGATACATATTTATAGTCCAGCGGACTTTCTAACGTGGGAATATCCCACCGTGCACAGGTAAAACTCTAACTTCTAACTTAAGATACGATCTAATAAATTACAGATAAATGGGCAATTTAGCCCAACTTTGCATATAAGGCCGATCTTCGTATTTTCTCCATATATAACCTTCAAGCTTATCTTGATCGTGGCCCACCTCCGACTTGGTCAAATTCTGGTGATAACACCTTCATAATGAGGATTGACTTGACGTGATGATAAATTTACTTCTAATAGCCTCCTCATATAAATGAAATTCATTAATAACAATTGAAATAGGTTAATTATAAATTAATTATGGGCCAACTTTCACAAAAGGTCAATTAGAAGTAATTTTGCTTGAAGAAAAAATTGAGCTTATCTTCAGTGTCTAATGGGAGCAGTATTACATCTACATTAAATGGTAGACAAATATAGTATCATATTAGAAGCCTTGAATTAATATTTTCCAAACAAAAGAAAAAACTGTATTTCCAGGATATATGCAATAATTTTTTGCTGCTATATTTTCCTTCTCGAGTAGCTTATATATTTCAATATTCCCCACATTGTCTTCGCCCTTCATCAAACCATAGTTGCCTCCATAGATCTCAAACTTCAAAGCCATCGATTATTCCAACGTCGAATAATAATAACCCTAATTACCATGAGAACCGCACTCCTCCTCGTCGCCATTACCACTCTCATTTATGCCGCTGCAGTGCCCGCCACGGCAAACCCCGATGATTGGTCCAAGATTAAGAACATCACCGACCCATACATCCAGGGGCTCGGCAAGTGACTGGTGACGGAGCACACCAAAATGGGGGGCAATGATGGGCTCAAGTTTCAGAAGGTGCTAAGCGGCGAATATCAAATTAGGAATGGTGTAAGTTATCAGCTTGTCATCGTTGCCATGAGACCAGGTGGCTCACATGGCACATACAAAGGATGGTTACTAGAGGAAGTCCCGAGTAACCAGAACACATGGAAGCTCATAAATTTCAGCCCTTTAGACTAGTCGGGTTACCTTTAGTGTTGTAATAAATTTACAAGAAATTATATGGTGATTCTCTTTAATTTTGCATGCATGCTTGTCTTGGACTATGGAGATATTAATAAAATGAATCCTCGCATGCAAATCCTATTTCTTCTAATTGTTAGGAATCAATGATAGCCATGTGATTAAGAGTTCACTTCACAATATGGTGGCGGTCGACATATATGTCTTCTCTGTGTTTGTTGTCACATAATACAATTTTATCATCAAGCTAAGAGACAATAGGTGGTATTTTATTTTAAGACACGTGTTCTACACTTTGATGCTCTTGTTCTTTCTATCAAGTTAAGTTTTTGTGTTGGTCCATACGATGGATGCAAGATCCCAGGTGCTTGGTCAACGTCTTTTTTTAGTGATAGTATGTAGTATTTATACCAGTTTGATTCCTTCATCAAAAATTAGTCTTCCAAAATCCTTATAACGGACAATGTTAGGATAGTAGTTGATTGAGTTAATGTATCATCTTCCATGAATTTGCTAGTTGTACGAGACATTTTGGTAAAACCCAAAATGTTACCTCTCATTCGAAGGGTTTGATGACAACTGAAAACGCGGGTTTCTGTAAGAAAAACTATCAGTAGTACTAGTGTACTATTATAAATTTTTATTATTTTGATAATCCTTTGTCACCTAAGATCGATTTTTTTTCTATGTGTCAAATTTATTTCTGGAAACTCTTCATAATGAGGGTTGACTTGACGTGATGATAAATTTACTTCTAATAGCCTCCTCATATAAATGAAATTCATTAATAACAATTGAAATAGGTTAATTATAAATTAATTATGGGCCAACTTTCACAAAAGGTCAATTAGAAGTAATTTTGCTTGAAGAAAAAATTGAGCTTATCTTCGGTGTCTAATGGGAGCAGTATTACATCTACATTAAATGGTAGACAAATATAGTATCATATTAGAAGACTTGAATTAATATTTTCCAAACAAAAGAAAAAATTGTATTTCCAGGATGTATGCAATAATTTTTTGCTGCTATATTTTCCTTCTCGAGTAGTTTACATATTTCAATATTCCCCACATTTTCTTCGCCCTTCATCAAACCATAGTTGCCTCCATAGATCTCAAACTTCAAAGCCATCGATTATTCCAACATCGAATAATAATAACCCTAAATATCATGAGAACCGCACTCCTCCTCGTCGCCATTACCACTCTCATTTATGCCGCTGCAGTGCCCGCCACGGCAAACCCCGATGATTGGTCCAAGATTAAGAACATCACCGACCCATACATCTAGGGGCTCGACAAGTGGCTGGTGACGGAGCACACCAAAATGGGGAGCAATGATGGGCTCAAGTTTCAGAAGGTGCTAAGCGGCGAATATCAAATTAGGAATGGTGTAAGTTATCGGCTTGTCATCATTGCCATGAGACCAGGTGGCTCACATGGCACATACAAAGGATGGTTACTAGAGGAAGTCCTGAGTAACCAGAACACGTGGAAGCTCATAAATTTCAGCCCTTTAGACTAGTCGGGTTACCTTTAGTGTTGTAATAAATTTACAAGAAATTATATGGTGTTTCTCTTTAATTTTGCATGCATGCTTCTCTTGGACTATGGAGATATTAAGAAAATGAATCCTCGCATGCAAATCCTATTTCTTATAATTGTTAGGAATCAATGATAGCCATGTGATTAAGAGTTCACTTCACAATATGGTGGCGGTCGACATGTCTTCTCTGTGTTTGTTGTCACATAATACAATTTTATCATCAAGCTAAGAGACAATAGGTGGTATTTTATTTTAAGACACGTGTTCTACACTTTGATGCTCTTGTTCTTTCTATCAAGTTAAGTTTTTGTGTTGGTCCATACGATGGATGCAAGATCCCAGGTGCTTGGTCAACGTCTTTTTTTAGTGATAGTATGTAGTATTTATACCAGTTTGATTCCTTCATCAAAAATTAGTCTTCCAAAATCCTTATAACGAACAATGTTAGGACAGTAGTCGATTGAGTTAATGTATCATCTTCCATGGATTTGCTAGTTGTACGAGACATTTTGGTAAAACCCAAAATGTTACCTCTCATTTGAAGGGTTTGATGACAAATGAAAACGCGGGTTTCTGTAAGAAAAAAGTATCAGTAGTACTTGTGTACTATTATAAAATTTTATTATTTTGATAATCCTTTGTCACCTAAGATCGTTTTTTTTTTCTATATGTCAAATTTATTTCTGGAAACTCTTCATAATGAGGATTGACTTGACATGATGATAAATTTACTTCTAATAGCCTCCTCATATAAATGAAATTCATTAATAAAAATTGAAATAGGTTCATTATAAATTAATTATGGGCCAACTTTCACAAAAGGTCAATTAGAAGTAATTTTGCTTGAAGAAAAAATTGAGCTCATCTTCGGTGTCTAATGGGAGCAGTATTACATCTACATTAAATGGTAGACAAATATAGTATCATATTAGAAGCCTTGAATTAATATTTTCAAAACAAAAGAAAAAATTGTATTTCCAGGATATATGCAATAATTTTTTGCTGCTATATTTTCCTTCTTGAGTAGTTTATATATTTCAATATTCCCCACATTGTCTTCGCCCTTCATCAAACCATAGTTGCCTCCATAGATCTCAAACTTCAAAGCCATCGATTATTCCAACGTCGAATAATAATAACCCTAAATACCATGAGAACCGCACTCCTCCTCGTCGCCATTACCACTCTCATTTATGCCGCTGCAGTGCCCACCACGGCAAACCCCGATGATTGGTCCAAGATTAAGAACATCACCGACCCATACATCCAGGGGCTCGGAAAGTGGCTGGTGATGGAGCACACCAAAATGGGGGGCAATGATGGGCTCAAGTTTCAGAAGGTGCTAAGCGGCGAATATCAAATTAGGAATGGTGTAAGTTATCGGCTTGTCATCGTTGCCATGAGACCAGGTGGCTCACATGGCACATACAAAGGATGGTTACTAGAGGAAGTCCCGAGTAACCAGAACACATGGAAGCTCATAAATTTCAGCCCTTTAGACTAGTCGGGTTACCTTTAGTGTTGTAATAAATTTACAAGAAATTATATGGTGTTTGTCTTTAATTTTGCATGCATGCTTCTCTTGGACTATGGAGATATTAAGAAAATGAATCCTCGCATGCAAATCCTATTTCTTCTAATTGTTAGGAATCAATGATAGCCATGTGATTAAGAGTTCACTTCACAATATGGTGGCGGTCGACATGTCTTCTCTGTGTTTGTTGTCACATAATACAATTTTATCATCAAGCTAAGAGACAATAGGTGGTATTTTATTTTAAGACACGTGTTCTACACTTTGATGCTCTTGTTCTTTCTATCAAGTTAAGTTTTTGTGTTGGTCCATACGATGGATGCAAGATCCCAGGTGCTTGGTCAACATCTTTTTTTAGTGATAGTATGTAGTATTTATACCAGTTTGATTCCTTCATCAAAAATTAGTCTTCCAAAATCCTTATAACGGACAATGTTAGGATAGTAGTCGATTGAGTTAATGTATCATCTTCCATGAATTTGCTAGTTGTACGAGACATTTTGGTAAAACCCAAAATGTTACCTCTCATTTGAAGGGTTTGATGACAACTGGAAAACGCGGGTTTCTGTAAGAAAAAAGTATCGGTAGTACTAGTGTACTATTATAAATTTTTATTATTTTGATAATCCTTTGTCACCTAAGATCAATTTTTTTTCTATACGTCAAATTTATTTCTGGAAACCCTTCATAATGAGGATTGACTTGACGTGATGATAAATTTACTTCTAATAGCCTCCTCATATAAATGAAATTCATTAATAACAATTGAAATAGGTTAATTATAAATTAATTATGGGCCAACTTTCACAAAAGGTCAATTAGAAGTAATTTTGCTTGAAGAAAAAATTGAGCTCATCTTCGGTGTCTAATGGGAGCAGTATTACATCTACATTAAATGGTAGACAAATATAGTATCATATTAGAAGCCTTGAATTAATATTTTCCAAACAAAAGAAAAATTGTATTTCCAGGATATATGCAATAATTTTTTGCTGCTATATTTTCCTTCTCGAGTAGTTTATATATTTCAATATTCCCCACATTGTCTTTGCCCTTCATCAAACCATAGTTGCCTCCATAGATCTCAAACTTCAAAGCCATCGATTATTCCAACGTCGAATAATAATAACCCTAAATACCATGAGAACGGCACTCCTCCTCATCGCCATTACCACTCTCATTTATGCCGCTGCAGTGCCCGCCACGGCAAACCCCGATGATTGGTCCAAGATTAAGAACATCACCGACCCATACATCCAGGGGCTCGGCAAGTGGCTGGTGACGGAGCACACCAAAATGGGGGGCAATGATTGGCTCAAGTTTCAGAAGGTGCTAAGCGGCGAATATCAAATTAGGAATGGTGTAAGTTATCGGCTTGTCATCGTTGCCATGAGACCAGGTGGCTCACATGGCACATACAAAGGATGGTTACTAGAGGAAGTCCCGAGTAACCAGAACACATGGAAGCTCATAAATTTCAGCCCTTTAGACTAGTCGGGTTACCTTTAGTGTTGTAATAAATTTACAAGAAATTATATGGTGTTTCTCTTTAATTTTGCATGCATGCTTCTCTTGGACTATGGAGATATTAAGAAAATGAATCCTCGCATGCAAATCCTATTTCTTCTAATTGTTAGGAATCAATGATAGCCATGTGATTAAGAGTTCACTTCACAATATGGTGGCGGTCGACATGTCTTCTCTGTGTTTGTTGTCACATAATACAATTTTATCATCAAGCTAAGAGACAATAGGTGGTATTTTATTTTAAAACACGTGTTCTACACTTTGATGCTCTTGTTCTTTCTATCAAGTTAAGTTTTTGTGTTGGTCCATACGATGGATGCAAGATCCCAGGTGCTTGGTCAACGTCTTTTTTTAGTGATAGTATGTAGTATTTATACCAGTTTGATTCCTTCATCAAAAATTAGTCTTCCAAAATCCTTATAACGGACAATGTTAGGATAGTAGTCGATTGAGTTAATGTATCATCTTCCATGAATTTGCTAGTTGTACGAGACATTTTGGTAAAACCCAAAATGTTACCTCTGATTTGAAGGGTTTGATGACAAATGAAAAAGCGGGTTTCTGTAAGAAAAAAAGTATCAGTAGTACTAGTGTACTATTATAAATTTTTATTATTTTGATAATCCTTTGTCACCTAAGATCAATTTTTTTTCTATATGTCAAATTTATTTCTGGAAACCCTTCATAATGAGGATTGACTTGATGTGATGATAAATTTACTTCTAATAGCCTCCTCATATAAATGAAATTCATTAATAACAATTGAAATAGGTTAATTATAAATTAATTATGGGCCAACTTTCACAAAAGGTCAATTAGAAGTAATTTTGCTTGAAGAAAAAATTGAGCTCATCTTCGGTGTCTAATGGGAGCAGTATTACATCTACATTAAATGGTAGACAAATATAGTATCATATTAGAAGCCTTGAATTAATATTTTCCAAAAAAAGACAAAATTGTATTTCCAGGATATATGCAATAATTTTTTGCTGCTATATTTTCCTTCTCGAGTAGTTTATATATTTCAATATTCCCCACATTGTCTTTGCCCTTCATCAAACCATAGTTGCCTCCATAGATCTCAAACTTCAAAGCCATCGATTATTCCAACATCGAATAACAATAACCCTAAATACCATGAGAACCGCACTCCTCCTCGTCGCCATTACCACTCTCATTTATGCCGCTGCAGTTCCCGCCACGGCAAACCCCGATGATTGGTCCAAGATTAAGAACATCACCGACCCATACATCCAGGGGCTCGGCAAGTGGCTCGTGATGGAGCACACCAAAATGGGGGGCAATGATGGGCTCAAGTTTCAGAAGGTGCTAAGCGGAGAATATCAAATTAGGAATGGTGTAAGTTATCGGCTTGTCATCGTTGCCATGAGACCAGGTGGCTCACATGGCACAAACACATGGAAGCTCATAAATTTCAGCCCTTTAGACTAGTCGGGTTACCTTTAGTGTTGTAATAAATTTACAAGAAATTATATGGTGTTTCTCTTTAATTTTGCATGCATGCTTCTCTTGGACTATGGAGATATTAAGAAAATGAATCCTCGCATGCAAATCCTATTTCTTCTAATTGTTAGGAATCAATGATAGCCATGTGATTAAGAGTTCACTTCACAATATGGTGGCGGTCGACATGTCTTCTCTGTGTTTGTTGTCACATAATACAATTTTATCATCAAGCTAAGAGACAATAGGTGGTATTTTATTTTAAGACACGTGTTCTACACTTTGATGCTCTTGTTCTTTCTATCAAGTTAAGTTTTTGTGTTGGTCCATACGATGGATGCAAGATCCCAGGTGCTTGGTCAACGTCTTTTTTTAGTGATAGTATGTACTATTTATACCAGTTTGATTCCTTCATCAAAAGTTAGTCTTCCAAAATCCTTATAACGGACAATGTTAGGATAGTAGTCGATTGAGTTAATATATCATCTTCCATGAATTTGCTAGTTGTACGAGACATTTTGGTAAAACCCAAAATGTTACCTCTCATTTGAAGGGTTTGATGACAACTGGAAAACGCGGGTTTCTGTAAGAAAAAAGTATCAGTAGTACTAGTGTACTATTATAAATTTTTATTATTTTGATAATCCTTTGTCACCTAAGATCGATTTTTTTTCTATACGTCAAATTTATTTCTGGAAACCCTTCATAATGAGGATTGAATTGACGTGATGATAAATTTACTTCTAATAGCATCCTCATATAAATGAAATTCATTAATAACAATTGAAATAGGTTAATTATAAATTAATTATGGGCCAACTTTCACAAAAGTTCAATTAGAAGTAATTTTGCTTGAAGAAAAAATTGAGCTTATCTTCAGTGTCTAATGGGAGCAGTATTACATCTACATTAAATGGTAGACAAATATAGTATCATATTAGAAGCCTTGAATTAATATTTTCCAAACAAAAGAAAAAATTGTATTTCCAGGATATATGCAATAATTTTTTGCTGCTATATTTTCCTTCTCGAGTAGTTTATATATTTCAATATTCCCCACATTGTCTTTGCCCTTCATCAAACCATAGTTGCCTCCATAGATCTCAAACTTCAAAGCCATCGATTATTCCAACGTCGAATAATAATAACCCTAAATACCATGAGAACCGCACTCCTCCTCGTCGCCATTACCACTCTCATTTATGCCGCTGCAGTGCCCGCCACGGCAAACCCCGATGATTGGTCCAAGATTAAGAACATCACCAACCCATACATCCAGGGGCTCGGCAAGTGGCTGGTGACGGAGCACACCAAAATGGGGTGCAATGATGGGCTCAAGTTTCAGAAGGTGCTAAGCGGCGAATATCAAATTAGGAATGGTGTAAGTTATCGGCTTGTCATCGTTGCCATGAGACCAGGTGGCTCACATGGCACATACAAAGGATGGTTACTAGAGGAAGTCCCGAGTAACCAGAACACATGGAAGCTCATAAATTTCAGCCCTTTAGACTAGTCGGGTTACCTTTAGTGTTGTAATAAATTTATAAGAAATTATATGGTGTTTCTCTTTAATTTTGCATGCATGCTTCTCTTGGACTATGGAGATATTAAGAAAATGAATCCTCGCATGCAAATCCTATTTCTTCTAATTGTTAGGAATCAATGATAGCCATGTGATTAAGAGTTCACTTCACAATATGGTGGCGGTCGACATGTCTTCTCTGTGTTTGTTGTCACATAATACAATTTTATCATCAAGCTAAGAGACAATAGGTGGTATTTTATTTTAAGACACGTGTTCTACACTTTGATGCTCTTGTTCTTTCTATCAAGTTAAGTTTTTGTGTTGGTCCATACGATGGATGCAAGATCCCAGGTGCTTGGTCAACGTCTTTTTTAGTGATAGTATGTAGTATTTATACCAGTTTGATTCCTTCATCAAAAATTAGTCTTCCAAAATCCTTATAACGGACAATGTTAGGATAGTAGTCGATTGAGTTAATGTATCATCTTCCATGAATTTGCTAGTTGTACGAGACATTTTGGTAAAACCCAAAATGTTACCTCTGATTTGAAGGGTTTGATGACAAATGAAAAAGCGGGTTTCTGTAAGAAAAAAGTATCAGTAGTACTAGTGTACTATTATAAATTTTTATTATTTTGATAATCCTTTGTCACCTAAGATCGATTTTTTTTCTATATGTCAAATTTATTTCTGGAAACTCTTCATAATGAGGATTGACTTGACCTGATGATAAATTTACTTCTAATAGCCTCCTCATATAAATGAAATTCATTAATAACAATTGAAATAGGTTAATTATAAATTAATTATGGGCCAACTTTCACGAAAGGTCAATTAGAAGTAATTTTGCTTGAAGAAAAAATTGAGCTCATCTTCGGTGTCTAATGGGAGCAGTATTACATCTACATTAAATGGTAGACAAATATAGTATCATATTAGAAGCCTTGAATTAATATTTTCCAAACAAAAGAAAAAATTGTATTTCCAGGATATATGCAATAATTTTTTGCTGCTATATTTTCCTTCTCGAGTAGTTTATATATTTCAATATTCCCCACATTGTCTTTGCCCTTCATCAAACCATAGTTGCCTCCATAGATCTCAAACTTCAAAGCCATCAATTATTCCAACGTCGAGTAATAATAACCCTAAATACCATGAGAACCGCACTCCTCCTCGTCGCCATTACCACTCTCATTTATGCCGCTGCAGTGCCCGCCACGGCAAACCCCGATGATTGGTCCAAGATTAAGAACATCACCGACCCATACATCCAGGGGCTAGGCAAGTGGCTGGTGACGGAGCACACCAAAATGGGGGGCAATGATGGGCTCAAGTTTCAGAAGGTGCTAAGCGGCGAATATCAAATTAGGAATGGTGTAAGTTATCGGCTTGTCATCGTTGCCATGAGACCAGGTGGCTCACATGGCACATACAGAGGATGGTTACTAGAGGAAGTCCCGAGTAACCAGAACACATGGAAGCTCATAAATTTCAGCCCTTTAGACTAGTCGGGTTACCTTTAGTATTGTAATAAATTTACAAGAAATTATATGGTGTTTCTCTTTAATTGTGCATGCATGCTTCTCTTGGACTATGGAGATATTAAGAAAATGAATCCTCACATGCAAATCCTATTTCTTCTAATTGTTAGGAATCAATGATAGCCATGTGATTAAGAGTTCACTTCACAATATGGTGGCGGTCGACATGTCTTCTCTGTGTTTGTTGTCACATAATACAATTTTATCATCAAGCTAAGAGACAATAGGTGGTATTTTATTTTAAGACATGTGTTCTACCCTTTGATGCTCTTGTTCTTTCTATCAAGTTAAGTTTTTGTGTTGGTCCATACGATGGATGCAAGATCCCAGGTGCTTGGTCAACGTCTTTTTTTAGTGATAGTATGTAGTATTTATACCAGTTTGATTCCTTCATCAAAAATTAGTCTTCCAAAATCCTTATAACGGACAATGTTAGGATAGTAGTCGATTGAGTTAATGTAACATCTTCCATGAATTTGCTAGTTGTACGAGACATTTTGGTAAAACCCAAAATGTTACCTCTCATTTGAAGGGTTTGATGACAACTGGAAAACGCGGGTTTCTGTAAGAAAAAAATATCAGTAGTACTAGTGTACTATTATAAATTTTTATTATTTTGATAATCCTTTGTCACCTAAGATCGTTTTTTTTTTCTATATGTCAAATTTATTTCTGGAAACTCTTCATAATGAGGATTGACTTGACGTGATGATAAATTTACTTCTAATAGCCTCCTCATATAAATGAAATTCATTAATAACAATTGAAATAGGTTAATTATAAATTAATTATGGGCCAACTTTCACAAAAGGTCAATTAGAAGTAATTTTGCTTGAAGAAAAAATTGAGCTCATCTTCGGTGTCTAATGGGAGCAGTATTACATCTACATTAAATGGTAGACAAATATAGTATCATATTAGAAGCCTTGAATTAATATTTTCCAAACAAAAGAAAAAATTGTATTTCCAGGATATATGCAATAATTTTTTGCTGCTATATTTTCCTTCTCGAGTAGTTTATATATTTCAATATTCCCCACATTGTCTTTGCCCTTCATCAAACCATAGTTGCCTCCATAGATCTCAAACTTCAAAGCCATCGATTATTCCAACGTCGAATAATAATAACCCTAAATACCATGAGAACCGCACTCCTCCTCGTCGCCATTACCACTCTCATTTATGCCGCTGCAGTGCCCGCCACGGCAAACCCCGATGATTGGTCCAAGATTAAGAACATCACCGACCCATACATCCAGGGGCTAGGCAAGTGGCTGGTGACGGAGCACACCAAAATGGGGGGCAATGATGGGCTCAAGTTTCACAAGGTGCTAAGCGGCGAATATCAAATTAGGAATGGTGTAAGTTATCGGCTTGTCATCGTTGCCATGAGACCAGGTGGCTCACATGGCACATACAAAGGATGGTTACTAGAGGAAGTCCCGAGTAACCAGAACACATGGAAGCTCATAAATTTCAGCCCTTTAGACTAGTCGGGTTACCTTTAGTGTTGTAATAAATTTACAAGAAATTATATGGTGTTTCTCTTTAATTTTGCATGCATGCTTCTCTTGGACTATGGAGATATTAAGAATATGAATCCTCGCATGCAAATCCTATTTCTTCTAATTGTTAGGAATCAATGATAGCCATGTGATTAAGAGTTCACTTCACAATATGGTGGCGGTCGACATGTCTTCTCTGTGTTTGTTGTCACATAATACAATTTTATCATCAAGCTAAGAGACAATAGGTGGTATTTTATTTTAAGACATGTGTTCTACACTTTGATGCTCTTGTTCTTTCTATCAAGTTAAGTTTTTGTGTTGGTCCATACGATGGATGCAAGATCCCAGGTGCTTGGTCAACGTCTTTTTTTAGTGATAGTATGTAGTATTTATACCAGTTTGATTCCTTCATCAAAAATTAGTCTTCCAAAATCCTTATAACGGACAATGTTAGGATAGTAGTCGATTGAGTTAATGTATCATCTTCCATGAATTTGCTAGTTGTACGAGACATTTTGGTAAAACCCAAAATGTTACCTCTCATTTGAAGGGTTTGATGACAACTGGAAAACGCGGGTTTCTGTAAGAAAAAAGTATCAGTAGTACTAGTGTACTATTATAAATTTTTATTATTTTGATAATCCTTTGTCACCTAAGATCGATTTTTTTTTCTATACGTCAAATTTATTTCTGGAAACCCTTCATAATGAGGATTGACTAGACGTGATGATAAATTTACTTCTAATAGCCTCCTCATATAAATGAAATTCATTAATAACAATTGAAATACTCCCTCCGGTTCATATTAATTGACTCTAATATGGATGTATCTAGACATATTTCACTTCTAGATACATCCATATTGGAGTCAATTAATATGAATCGGAGGGAGTAGGTTAATTATAAATTAATTATGGGCCAACTTTCACAAAAGGTCAATTAGAAGTAATTTTGCTTGAAGAAAAAATTGAGCTTATCTTCGGTGTCTAATGGGAGCAGTATTACATCTACATTAAATGGTGGACAAATATAGTATCATATTAGAAGCCTTGAATTAATATTTTCCAAACAAAAGAAAAAATTGTATTTCCAGGATATATGCAATAATTTTTTGCTGCTATATTTTCCTTCTCGAGTAGTTTATATATTTCAATATTCCCCACATTGTCTTTGCCCTTCATCAAACCATAGTTGCCTCCATAGATCTCAAACTTCAAAGCCATCGATTATTCCAACGTCGAATAATAATAACCCTAAATACCATGAGTACCGCAGTCCTCCTCGTCGCCATTACCACTCTCATTTATGTCGCTGCAGTGCCCGCCACGGCAAACCCCGATGATTGGTCCAAGATTAAGAACATCACCGACCCATACATCCAGGGGCTCGGCAAGTGGCTGGTGACGGAGCACACCAAAATGGGGGGCAATGATGGGCTCAAGTTTCAGAAGGTGCTAAGCGGCGAATATCAAATTAGGAATGGTGTAAGTTATCGGCTTGTCATCGTTGCCATGAGACCAGGTGGCTCACATGGCACATACAAAGGATGGTTACTAGAGGAAGTCCCGAGTAACCAGAACACATGGAAGCTCATAAATTTTAGCCCTTTAGACTAGTCGGGTTACCTTTAGTGTTGTAATAAATTTACAAGAAATTATATGGTGTTTCTCTTTAATTTTGCATGCATGCTTGTCTTGGACTATGGAGATATTAATAAAATGAATCCTCGCATGCAAATCCTATTTCTTCTAATTGTTAGGAATCAATGATAGCCATGTGATTAAGAGTTCACTTCACAATATGGTGGCGGTCGACATGTCTTCTCTGTGTTTGTTGTCACATAATACAATTTTATCATCAAGCTAAGAGACAATAGGTGGTATTTAATTTTAAGACACGTGTTCTACACTTTGATGCTCTTGTTCTTTCTATCAAGTTAAGTTTTTGTGTTGGTCCATACGATGGATGCAAGATCCCAGGTGCTTGGTCAACGTCTTTTTTTAGTGATAGTATGTAGTATTTATACCAGTTTGATTCCTTCATCAAAAATTAGTCTTCCAAAATCCTTATAATGGACAATGTTAGGATAGTAGTCGATTGAGTTAATGTATCATCTTCCATGAATTTGCTAGTTGTACGAGACATTTTGGTAAAACCCAAAATGTTACCTCTCATTTGAAGGGTTCGATGACAACTGGAAATCACGGGTTTCTGTAAGAAAAAAGTATCAGTAGTACTAGTGTACTATTATAAATTTTTATTATTTTGATAATCCTTTGTCACCTAAGATCGATTTTTTTTCTATACGTTAAATTTATTTCTGGAAACCCTTCATAATGAGGATTGACTTGACGTGATGATAAATTTACTTCTAATAGCCTCCTCATATAAATAAAATTCATTAATAACAATTGAAATAGGTTAATTACTAGCAAAAGTGCTCGTGCGTTGCATCGGAAGAGAAATCTATGCAATACCAAATTCTTCACCGACGAATTTACCTACCATCGTTGAGACTGTGAGGCACAGTGCCGTCCCATGGTTTCTGCCTAAAAAAGCAAAATAGATGAGGGGCTTGGTGTGCAAGCTAAGTACATGAGCCTGATTGATTCTCCTTAAGGAAAAGTTCCTTTTGAGCTAGTTCACACAATCGAGTCAAGCAACCCCATCTCAGCTTTGGACCAATGCTTCAATCAGAAATTCAGAATCGGTCGGGTAGACACCAACGCGAGTACCTGAATAGCGTGGAACTCCACGACTAACACGGGAGATGCTGTTGTCTGCCCTTCTTTTCCTTGGACATCTACTTTCGACCATAGTTCTGGAGATCATGTATTGATGTAGTTTATTGCTTGGATTGGTTGGCCGCTATGCTTGTAAAACTGCTTGTACGCACGAGCCCGTGCAGCCTCTTTTGCTATGCGCTCCCGCTAATGTGAAGCTACTCAGTTATAGGAAACTACAATTTAAGGACAGACCAACTGAAATTCAACGACAATCTTACTAATCAGTATATGTCCAGCACCCCAAAAGAAATTCATGTGAGTTCCTGGGAACTCTCCTGCCGTGGCTGAGCATCTCCCTATACTTCTTTTGCTAGCTATTCCTGCCAGCCGCATATCCAGTCGGAAGCGCCGGTCTTCGGCAACATGGAGAGCACAACAACCTGATTCCTCCTGTCCTCCGCTACTTGGTGTTGGCAAATCTCGAGTCCTTATCCTGCAGTTCTGGTTCGTGCCTGCCCACAAAGCCCTGACCAACTCTGATCGACAAGCGAGCAGCCTACTGGGAGCCCTCTCTGCCTTCGCGCTAAAGGGCAAGGGGATTAGGGGACCACCAGAGCAGAGGAAGAACGGGCGGCGGCGGGAGCACGGTGAGCACGATCAAAGGCACGGGTCTACGACGCTCCTTGTCCGGCCGGCGCCTCCACACAACACAGCGCCGCCGGAAGTTTCGGTTCTGGCTAACATAGGCGTTCTCGATTGCGAAGGCTGTGATCGTGACTCGTGAGGATGTGGCGCAGTCCTGTAGCGAAGGCACCCGCACGGAAGCGGCATACAGGCAGGTCCCAGCAACAGAGAGCGAACACGCTGGCCGGGAGGGTGCAGTATCAACTTTCCGGTGGCGTTGAGCGAGAGGGCTGCTGGAAAAGGCCATTGGAGAGGCTAGATTTCCGGCCGCCTCCTTCCAAGCTAATTTTTTAGTCCTCAGCTAAACATGTTGCCGGTGGCGAGAAGCTCCCCTCCACCTCTTGGACATCAATTGCAGGCTCAAGATATTGTCCTCCCTCACGTCTACCCCAACCGTGGCTACCATGTAAAATTGCCAGGAACTTTGTTTCGATCAGATCCTCGTTGAAAATAGACCGACTCGCGACTCGTCGATTGAATACCTCGAGGCTGGACCGAAAGGTGTATATATACGAGCCTTTACATAGAGCAACTGTAGGTTGACCTGCACTCTTTTTCGGATCTTTGGACAGAGACCAGATCGGATACGTCGGCTCACGTGTACGTGGACGGAGGAAGCGTACGAAACGGATCAAACCAAGGAGGACGAGGACCAAACCAAGGAAAATCTTTTCCCTTTATTATTAGGTAGGTTTAGATTTTAACTTACGGGTGGTAGTGGTGGGTAATTTGTACCAACTTTTAGGGTAGTTTTGAATTGAACCAACGACCGAGGGAGAAACCCTTTTGCTTTTATTATTAGGTATAGATAAATTAATTATGGGCCAACTTTCACAAAAGGTCAATTAGAAGTAATTTTGCTTGAAGAAAAAATTGAGCTTATCTTCGGTGTCTAATGGGAGCAGTATTACATCTACATTAAATGGTAGACAAATATAGTATCATATTAGAAGCCTTGAATTAATATTTTCCAAACAAAATAAAAAATTGTATTTCCAGGATATATGCAATAATTTTTTGCTGCTTTGCCCTTCATCAAACCATAGTTGCCTCCATAGATCTCAAACTTCAAAGCCATCGATTATTCCAACGTCGAATAATAATAACCCTAAATACCATGAGAACCGCACTCCTCCTCGTCGCCATTACCACTCTCATTTATGCCGCTGCAGTGCCCGCCACGGCAAACCCCGATGATTGGTCCAAGATTAAGAACATCACCGACCCATACATCCAGGGGCTCGGCAAGTGGCTGGTGACGGAGCACACCAAAATGGGGGGCAATGATGGGCTCAAGTTTCAGAAGGTGCTAAGCGGCGAATATCAAATTAGGAATGGTGTAAGTTATTGGCTTGTCATCGTTGCCATGAGACCAGGTGGCTCACATGGCACATACAAAGGATGGTTACTAGAGGAAGTCCCGAGTAACCAGAACACATGGAAGCTCATAAATTTCAGCCCTTTAGACTAGTCGGGTTACCTTTAGTGTTGTAATAAATTTACAAGAAATTATATGGTGTTTCTCTTTAATTTTGCATGCATGCTTCTCTTGGACTATGGAGATATTAAGAAAATGAATCCTCGCATGCAAATCCTATTTCTTCTAATTGTTAGGAATCAATGATAGCCATGTGATTAAGAGTTCACTTCACAATATGGTGGCGGTCGACATGTCTTCTCTGTGTTTGTTGTCACATAATACAATTTTATCATCAAGCTAAGAGACAATAGGTGGTATTTTATTTTAAGACACGTGTTCTACACTTTGATGCTCTTGTTCTTTCTATCAAGTTAAGTTTTTGTGTTGGTCCATACGATGGATGCAAGATCCCAGGTGCTTGGTCAACATCTTTTTTTAGTGATAGTATGTAGTATTTATACCAGTTTGATTCCTTCATCAAAAATTAGTTTTCCAAAATCCTTATAACGGACAATGTTAGGATAGTAGTCGATTGAGTTAATGTATCATCTTCCATGAATTTGCTAGTTGTACGAGACATTTTGGTAAAACCCAAAATGTTACCTCTCATTTGAAGGGTTTGATGACAACTGGAAAACACGGGTTTCTGTAAGAAAAAAGTATCAGTAGTACTAGTGTACTATTATAAATTTTTATTATTTTGATAATCCTTTGTCACCTAAGATCGATTTTTTTTTCTATACGTCAAATTTATTTCTGGAAACCCTTCATAATGAGGATTGACTTGACGTGATGATAAATTTACTTCTAATAGCCTCCTCATATAAATGAAATTCATTAATAACAATTGAAATAGGTTAATTATAAATTAATTATGGGCCAACTTTCACAAAAGGTCAATTAGAAGTAATTTTGCTTGAAGAAAAAATTGAGCTTATCTTCGGTGTCTAATGGGAGCAGTATTACATCTACATTAAATGGTAGACAAATATAGTATCATATTAGAAGCCTTGAATTAATATTTTCCAAACAAAAGAAAAAATTGTATTTCCAGGATATATGCAATAATTTTTTGCTGCTATATTTTCCTTCTCGAGTAGTTTATATATTTCAATATTCCCCACATTGTCTTTGCCCTTCATCAAACCATAGTTGCGTCCATAGATCTCAAACTTCAAAGCCATCGATTATTCCAACGTCGAATAATAATAACCCTAAATACCATGAGAACCGCACTCCTCCTCGTCGCCATTACCACTCTCATTTATGCCGCTGCAGTGCTCGCCACGGCAAACCCCGATGATTGGTCCAAGATTAAGAACATCACCGACCCATACATCCAGGGGCTCGGCAAGTGGCTAGTGACGGAGCACACCAAAATGGGAGGCAATGATGGGCTCAAGTTTCAGAAGGTGCTAAGCGGCAAATATCAAATTAGGAATGGTGTAAGTTATCGGCTTGTCATCGTTGGCATGAGACCAGGTGGCTCACATGGCACATACAAAGGATGGTTACTAGAGGAAGTCCCGAGTAACCAGAACACATGGAAGCTCATAAATTTCAGCCCTTTAGACTAGTCAGGTTACCTTTAGTGTTGTAATAAATTTACAAGAAATTATATGGTGTTTCTCTTAAATTTTGCATGCATGCTTCTCTTGGACTATGGAGATATTAAGAAAATGAATCCTTGCATGCAAATCCTATTTCTTCTAATTGTTAGGAATCAATGATAGCCATGTGATTAAGAGTTCACTTCACAATATGGTGGCGGTCGACATGTCTTCTCTGTGTTTGTTGTCACATAATACAATTTTATCATAAAGCTAAGAAACAATAGGTGGTATTTTATTTTAAGACACGTGTTCTACACTTTGATGCTCTTGTTCTTTCTATCAAGTTAAGTTTTTGTGTTGGTCCATACGATGGATGCAAGATCCCAGGTGCTTGGTCAACGTCTTTTTTTAGTGATAGTATGTAGTATTTATACCAGTTTGATTCCTTCATCAAAAATTAGTCTTCCAAAATCCTTATAAAGGACAATATTAGGATAGTAGTCGATTGAGTGAATGTATCATCTTCCATGAATTTGCTAGTTGTACGAGACATTTTGGTAAAACCCAAAATGTTACCTCTCATTTGAAGGGTTTGATGACAACTAGAAAACGCGGGTTTCTGTAAGAAAAAAGTATCAGTAGTACTAGTGTACTATTATAAATTTTTATTATTTTGATAATCCTTTGTCACCTAAGATCGATTTTTTTTCTATACGTCAAATTTATTTCTTGAAACCCTTCATAATGAGGATTGACTTGACGTGATGATAAATTTACTTCTAATAGCCTCCTCATATAAATGAAATTCATTAATAACAATTGAAATAGGTTAATTATAAATTAATTATGGGCCAACTTTCACAAAAGGTCAATTAGAAGTAATTTTGCTTGAAGAAAAAATTGAGCTTATCTTCGGTGTCTAATGGGAGCAGTATTACATCTACATTAAATGGTAGACAAATATAGTATCATATTAGAAGCCTTGAATTAATATTTTCCAAACAAAAGAAAAAAATTGTATTTCCAGGATATATGCAATAATTTTTTGCTGCTATATTTTCCTTCTCGAGTAGTTTATATATTTCAATATTCCCCACATTTTCTTCGCCCTTCATCAAACCATAGTTGCCTCCATAGATCTCAAACTTCAAAGCCATCGATTATTCCAACGTCGAATAATAATAACCCTAAATACCATGAGAACCGCACTCCTCCTCGTTGCCATTACCACTCTCATTTATGCCGCTGCAGTGCCCGCCACGGCAAACCCCGATGATTGGTCCAAGATTAAGAACATCACCGACCCATACATCCAGGGGCTCGGCAAGTGGCTGGTGACGGAGCACACCAAAATGGGGGGCAATGATGGGCTCAAGTTTCAGAAGGTGCTAAGCGGCGAATATCAAATTAGGAATGGTGTAAGTTATCGGCTTGTCATCGTTGCCATGAGACCAGGTAGCTCACATGGCACATACAAAGGATGGTTACTAGAGGAAGTCCCGACTAACCAGAACACATGGAAGCTCATAAATTTCAGCCCTTTAGACTAGTTGGGTTACCTTTAGTGTTGTAATAAATTTACAAGAAATTATATGGTTTTTCTCTTAAATTTTGCATGCATGCTTCTCTTGGACTATGGAGATATTAAGAAAATGAATCCTCGCATGCAAATCCTATTTCTTCTAATTGTTAGGAATCAATGATAGCCATGTGATTAAGAGTTCACTTCACAATATGGTGGCGGTCGAAATGTCTTCTCTGTGTTTGTTGTCACATAATACAATTTTATCATCAAGCTAAGAGACAATAGGTGGTATTTTATTTTAAGACACGTGTTCTACACTTTGATGCTCTTGTTCTTTCTATCAAGTTAAGTTTTTGTGTTGGTCCATACGATGGATGCAAGATCCCAGGTGCTTGGTAAACGTCTTTTTTTAGTGATAGTATGTAGTATTTATACCAGTTTGATTCCTTCATCAAAAATTAGTCTTCCAAAATCCTTATAACGGACAATATTAGGATAGTAGTCGATTGAGTTAATGTATCATCTTCCATGAATTTTCTAGTTGTACGAGACATTTTGGTAAAACCCAAAATGTTACCTCTCATTTGAAGGGTTTGATGACAACTGGAAAACGCGGGTTTCTGTAAGAAAAAAGTATCAGTAGTACTAGTGTACTATTACAAATTTTTATTATTTTGATAATCCTTTGTCACCTAAGATCGATTTTTTTCTATACGTCAAATTTATTTCTGGAAACCCTTCATAATGAGGATTGACTTGACGTGATGATAAATTTACTTCTAATAGCCTCCTCATATATATATGAAATTCATTAATAACAATTGAAATAGGTTAATTATAAATTAATTATGGGCCAACTTTCACAAAAGGTCAATTAGAAGTAATTTTGCTTGAAGAAAAAATTGAGCTTATCTTCGGTGTCTAATGGGAGCAGTATTACATCTACATTAAATGGTAGACAAATATAGTATCATATTAGAAGCCTTGAATTAATATTTTCCAAACAAAAGAAAAAATTGTATTTCCAGGATATATGCAATAATTTTTTGCTGCTATATTTTCCTTCTCGAGTAGTTTATATGTTTCAATATTCCCCACATTTTCTTCGCCCTTCATCAAACCATAGTTGCCTCCATAGATCTCAAACTTCAAAGCCATCGATTATTCCAACGTCGAATAATAATAACCCTAAATACCATGAGAACCGCACTCCTCCTCGTCGCCATTACCACTCTCATTTATGCCGCTGCAGTGCCCGCCACGGCAAACCCCGATGATTGGTCCAAGATTAAGAACATCACTGACCCATACATCCAGGGGCTCGGCAAGTGACTGGTGACGGAGCACACCAAAATGGGGGGCAATGATGGGCTCAAGTTTCAGAAGGTGCTAAGCGGCGAATATCAAATTAGGAATGGTGTAAGTTATCGGCTTGTCATCGTTGCCATGAGACCAGGTGGCTCACATGGCACATACAAAGGATGGTTACTAGAGGAAGTCCCGAGTAACCAGAACACATGGAAGCTCATAAATTTTAGCCCTTTAGACTAGTCGGGTTACCTTTAGTGTTGTAATAAATTTACAAGAAATTATATGGTGTTTCTCTTTAATTTTGCATGCATGCTTGTCTCGGACTATGGAGATATTAAGAAAATGAATCCTTCGCATGCAAATCCTATTTCTTCTAATTGTTAGGAATCAATGATAGCCATGTGATTAAGAGTTCACTTCACAATATGGTGGCGGTCGACATGTCTTCTCTGTGTTTGTTGTCACATAATACAATTTTATCATCAAGCTAAGAGACAATAGGTGGTATTTAATTTTAAGACACGTGTTCTACACTTTGATGCTCTTGTTCTTTCTATCAAGTTAAGTTTTTGTGTTGGTCCATACGATGGATGCAAAATCCCAGGTGCTTGGTCAATGTCTTTTTTTAGTGATAGTATGTAGTATTTATACCAGTTTCATTCCTTCATCAAAAATTAGTCTTCTAAAATCCTTATAACGGACAATGTTAGGATAGTAGTCGATTGAGTTAATGTATCATCTTCCATGAATTTGCTAGTTGTACGAGACATTTTGGTAAAACCCAAAATGTTACCTCTCATTTGAAGGGTTTGATGACAACTGGAAAACACGGGTTTCTGTAAGAAAAAAAGTATCAGTAGTACTAGTGTACTATTATAAATTTTTATTATTTTGATAATCCTTTGTCACCTAAGATCGATTTTTTTTCTATACGTCAAATTTATTTCTGGAAACCCTTCATAATGAGGATTGACTTGACGTGATGATAAATTTACTTCTAATAGCCTCCTCGTATAAATGAAATTCATTAATAACAATTGAAATAGGTTAATTATAAATTAATTATGGGCCAACTTTCACAAAAGGTCAATTAGAAGTAATTTTTCTTGAAGAAAAAATTGAGCTTATCTTCGGTGTCTAATGGGAGCAGTATTACATCTACATTAAATGGTAGACAAATATAGTATCATATTAGAAGCCTTGAATTAATATTTTCCAAACAAAAGAAAAAGTTGTATTTCCAGGATAGATGCAATAATTTTTTGCTGCTATATTTTCCTTCTCGAGTAGTTTATATATTTCAATATTCCCCACATTGTCATCGCCCTTCATCAAACCATAGTTGCCTCCATAGATCTCAAACTTCAAAGCCATCGATTATTCCAACGTCGAATAATAATAACCCTAAAAACCATGAGAACCGCACTCCTCCTCGTCGCCATTACCACTCTCATTTATGCCGCTGCAGTGCCCGCCACGGCAAACCCCGATGATTGGTCCAAGATTAAGAACATCACCGACCCATACATCCAGGGGCTCGGCAAGTGGCTGGTGACGGAGCACACCAAAATGGGGGCAATGATGGGCTCAAGTTTCAGAAGGTGCTAACGGCGAATATCAAATTAGGAATGGTGTAAGTTATCGGCTTGTCATCGTTGCCATGAGACCAGGTGGCTCACATGGCACATACAAAGGATGGTTACTAGAGGAAGTCCCGAGTAACCAGAACACATGGAAGATCATAAATTTCAGCCCTTTAGACTAGTCGGGTTACCTTTAGTGTTGTAATAAATTTACAAGAAATTATATGGTGTTTCTCTTAAATTTTGCATGCATGCTTCTCTTGGACTATGGAGATATTAAGAAAATGAATCCTCGCATGCAAATCCTATTTCTTCTAATTGTTAGGAATCAATGATAGCCATGTGATTAAGAGTTCACTTCACAATATGGTGGCGGTCGACATGTCTTCTCTGTGTTTGTTGTCACATAATACAATTTTATCATCAAGCTAAGAGACAATAGGTGGTATTTTATTTTAAGACACGTGTTCTACACTTTGATGCTCTTGTTCTTTCTATCAAGTTAAGTTTTTGTGTTGGTCCATACGATGGATGCAAGATCCCAGGTGCTTGGTCAACGTCTTTTTTTAGTGATAGTATGTAGTATTTATACCAGTTTGATTCCTTCATCAAAAATTAGTCTTCCAAAATCCTTATAACGGACAATGTTAGGATAGTAGTCGATTGAGTTAATGTATCATCTTCCATGAATTTGCTAGTTGTATGAGACATTTTGGTAAAACCCAAAATGTTACCTCTCATTTGAAGGGTTTGATGACAACTGGAAAACGCGGGTTTCTGTAAGAAAAAAGTATCAGTAGTACTAGTGTACTATTATAAATTTTTATTATTTTGATAATCCTTTGTCACCTAAGATCGATTTTTTTTTCTACTAGTTGATACCCCGCGCGTTGCTGCGGAAATTATAGAGTAACTTCGTTCAAGACTGAGAAATATAACATTTAAAATGAGAGAATATCATAATTTCTTTGCATATTCTGAAGGAAACATTATGCAAATGGTTAGAATCCCATGCATACTTTGTCTCAGTCATGCAGTGAATTTCCATTTTACTACGCAGTGAAATACCATTTTACTATACTATTAATTGAGAATGGATAAAGTTCAGCTAACTATATGCTACTCAGAAAATCAACTAAATAATAATCAAAAAATCTATATTTTTACAACGAACCAACTGTAACCCAGGCTGTATCCTGCTGGTTTATGTTATATTTGCCAAGTACACTCAATTGGAAACTGGAACACCTCAATAGCAGATGTCTGTATGCATCAGTGCACCTCTCCCAAGACTCTATCCCAGATGATCACTGTTCCATGTAAGCAAGCTTGATTGAAGATGAACAGTCCAACAAAATGTTGCGAAAAAACTGGAGAAAATAAATAAAAAGTAAGTATCAAAATGTGCGAGACTTGGGGCTAAGTTTGTTACGTGGATCTAATAAAAAATAAAAGGAAATATGAAACCGTACATCATGGTTTATGGCAAATCCGGCTCTGCTTGGAGGCCCCATACGACCATCATCCATCGTGTGGAAGAAAGGACTACCTCGGACCTGTTGTGAAGATCAGAATTTAGATGAAACAAAAGCAAAAGAATGACTCAATTTGGTTTCTGGAGCAACCATAACAGATATCTTGGTATTGACTTTCTGATTGACATGTTGGACACACAAATGTTAAAGCTACTAAATAAATCATGTAAATAATGTTATGCTTAAACTTTGTTTGAAATGTGTGTTAGAAAAAAAAATAGAAAGAGCCAATAGGATTGATGCATAACCCGAGTGCATGACCTGAAGGATCTAGCAGGTCCTCTGGTGTTCAGACATGTTGAGCACAGACAAAAACCGATGTTGTGTAATCAAAACGATTTGTTTGAAAGGCTGCAAACAGGGCAAAAAGACCCAAATGGTTAAAAAGAAATTTCTGAATGATGTTAGATACACTGATTTAGCACAGTCTAAATAGCAATCATCAGCTGACTGTTAGCAAACATGAACCATACTGTATGGGAATATGAAAGAGTATTACAGAAATAGATGGGCCTGCCTGAGGTATTGTAACAGGTGACGATTGGAGTTGGCCACATCGTCCTTGCAGAACTCAATGATGGGGTAACCTGAAGAACTTTCCTCCATATCCATGCTAATATAACTTGTAATCTGAAGAGCTGGAACTATTTGAAGATGGGACTACATTGCACCATAATTCTAGGTGATCACGGCAACACTATGTAGAGTAAACAATGGGAACTGTTAGAAGGTGTGTGTTGAGGACATACCGTTTGGAAAAAGATTGATGGACCAGTAAAACTGACCGATGTAGAAATCTGGTTCTCTGACGGAATAGCTGCAACAACATAGAAGAGAACAAACGGATCTGCGTAAAATTTATAGATCATTAGATGATAAAATCAAAGGGATCAAGACATATAAAGAGATCAGACGGATGTTGTGATCGGTTTTTCACATCCCGCAACACCGGTAGACGCAGGCGATGGACAGAGCGAGATGATTATTCAAGAAGAGGCATCTGAGGGGCTTGGTGAAGAGGCGCAACACAGCGGCCTTATACTGCTGGAAGGACGACGGTTTGACATTAATCAATGGAAAAACCTTTCGCATTGCCGCACGGGGAGATGTCAGGTCATAGGACGTTACTAATCCAATTGAGAGAGGAGTAAATGTGAGGCTACGTAGAATATCATAGGGCATTCGGCAGTTTTCGGTGGCGGCGAAGGAACCGTCGTGTGCCTCTTGCGGACAGACGGATCGGCAGCTCTCTATTTTCTTTTGCTTCAGGTTGAGGAGAAGAAACAAACGTGGGCTGGCCTAGAAAGAAAGCCTGGGATCTTTGCAGACACAAAGGAAATCGGGGTGGGCTCCGATCAGATTGCCTTTCCCAGAACCGAACGGGGGCCAAGTTTTGGGCCAGGTAAGAAGAAGTGACGCCCAAGCCCATGCGCGGGGTAGAGATAGCAACCAGCGATGGTGAGAACGTAACGCGGACGAATTAAAGATGACGTGGAGGCACCACAGCTCTCGAAAATCATGTAGCGGGGGATTGCTATTTAGAGATAAAAGATATGTCAAATTTATTTCTGGAAACCCTTCATAATGAGGATTGACTTGACGTGATGATAAATTTACTTCTAATAGCCTCCTCATATAAATGAAATTCATTAATAGCAATTGAAATAGGTTAATTATAAATTAATTATGGGCCAACTTTCACAAAAGGTCAACTAGAAGTAATTTTGCTTGAACAAAAAATTGAGCTTACCTTCGGTGTCTAATGGGAGCAGTATTACATCTACATTAAATGGTAGACAAATATAGTATCATATTCGAAGCCTTGAATTAATATTTTCCAAACAAAAGAAAAAATTGTATTTCCAGGATATATGCAATAATTTTTTGCTGCTATATTTTCCTTCTCGAGTAGTTTATATATTTCAATATTCCCCACATTGTCTTCGCCCTTCATCAAACCATAGTTGCCTCCATAGATCTCAAACTTCAAAGCCATCGATTATTCCAACGTCGAATAATAATAACCCTAAATACCATGAGAACCGCACTCCTCCTCGTCGCCATTACCACTCTCATTTATGCCGCTGCAGTGCCCGCCACGGCAAACCCCGATGATTGGTCCAAGATTAAGAACATCACCGACCCATACATCCAGGGGCTCGGCAAGTGGCTGGTGACGGAGCATACCAAAATGGGGGGCAATGATGGGCTCAAGTTTCAGAAGGTGCTAAGCGGCGAATATCAAATTAGGAATGGTGTAAGTTATCGGCTTGTCATCGTTGCCATGAGACCAGGTGGCTCACATGGCATATATAAAGGATGGTTACTAGAGGAAGTCCCGAGTAACCAGAACACATGGAAGCTCATAAATTTCAGCCCTTTAGACTAGTCAGGTTACCTTTAGTGTTGAAATAAATTTACAAGAAATTATATGGTGTTTCTCTTTAATTTTGCATGCATGCTTCTCTTGAACTATGGAGATATTAAGAAAATGAATCCTCGCATGCAAATGCTATTTCTTCTAATTGTTAGGAATCAATGATATCCATGTGATTAAGAGTTCACTTCACAATATGGTGGCGGTCGACATGTCTTCTCTGTGTTTGTTGTCACATAATACAATTTTATCATCAAGCTAAGAGACAATAGGTGGTATTTTATTTTAAGACACGTGTTCTACACTTTGATGCTCTTGTTCTTTCTATCAAGTTAAGTTTTTGTGTTGGTCCATACGATGGATGCAAGATCCTAGGTGCTTAGTCAACGTCTTTTTTTAGTGATAGTATGTAGTATTTATACCAGTTTGATTCCTTCATCAAAAATTAGTCTTCCAAAATCCTTATAACGGACAATGTTAGGATAGTAGTCGATTGAGTTAATGTATCATCTTCCATGAATTTGCTAGTTGTACGAGACATTTTGGTAAAACCCAAAATGTTACCTCTCATTTGAAGGGTTTGATGACAACTGGAAAACGCGGGTTTCTGTAAGAAAAAGTATCGATAAGTACTAGTGTACTATTATAAATTTTTATTATTTTGATAATCCTTTGTCACCTAAGATCGATTTTTTTCTATATGTCAAATTTATTTTCGAAACCCTTCATAATGAGGATTGACTTGACGTGATGATAAATTTACTTCTAATAGCCTCCTCATATAAATGAAATTCATTAATAACAATTGAAATAGGTTAATTATAAATTAATTATGGGCCAACTTTCACAAAAGGTCAACTAGAAGTTATTTTGCTTGAACAAAAAATTGAGCTTATCTTCGGTGTCTAATGGGAGCAGTATTACATCTACATTAAATGGTAGACAAAATAGTATCATATTAGAAGCCTTGAATTAATATTTTCCAAACAAAAGAAAAAATTGTATTTCCAGGATATATGCAATAATTTTTTGCTGCTATATTTTCCTTCTCGAGTAGTTTATATATTTCAATATTCCCCACATTGTCTTCGCCCTTCATCAAACCATAGTTGCCTCCATAGATCTCAAACTTCAAAGCCATCGATTATTCCAACGTCGAATAATAATAACCCTAAATACCATGAGAACCGCACTCCTCCTCGTCGCTATTACCACTCTCATTTATGCCGCTGCAGTGCCCGCCACGGCAAACCCCGATGATTGGTCCAAGATTAAGAACATCACCGACCCATACATCTAGGGGCTCGGCAAGTGGCTGGTGACGGAGCACACCAAAATGGGGGGCAATGATGGGCTCAAGTTTCAGAAGGTGCTAAGCGGCAAATATCAAATTAGGAATGGTGTAAGTTATCGGCTTGTCATCGTTGCCATGAGACCAGGTGGCTCACATGGCACATACAAAGGATGGTTACTAGAGGAAGTCCCGAGTAACCAGAACACATGGAAGCTCATAAATTTCAGCCCTTTAGACTAGTCGGGTTACCTTTAGTGTAATAAATTTACAAGAAATTATATGGTGTTTCTCTTTAATTTTGCATGCATGCTTCTCTTGGACTATGGAGATATTAAGAAAATGAATCCTCGCATGCAAATCCTATTTCTTCTAATTGTTAGGAATCAATGATAGCCATGTGATTAAGAGTTCACTTCACAATATGGTGGCGGTCGACATGTCTTCTCTGTGTTTGTTGTCACATAATACAATTTTATCATCAAGCTAAGAGATAATAGGTGGTATTTTATTTTAAGACACGTGTTCTACACTTTGATGCTCTTGTTCTTTCTATCAAGTTAAGTTTTTGTGTTGGTCCATACGATGGATGCAAGATCCCAAGTGCTTAGTCAACGTCTTTTTTTAGTGATAGTATGTAGTATTTATACCAGTTTGATTCCTTCATCAAAAATTAGTCTTCCAAAATCCTTATAACGGACAATGTTAGGATAGTAGTCGATTGAGTTAATGTATCATCTTCCATGAATTTGCTAGTTGTACGAGACATTTTGGTAAAACCCAAAATGTTACCTCTCATTTGAAGGGTTTGATGACAACTGGAAAACGCGGGTTTCTGTAAGAAAAAAGTATCAGTAGTACTAGTGTACTATTATAAATTTTTATTATTTTGATAATCCTTTGTCACCTAAGATCGATTTTTTTTTCTATATGTCAAATTTATTTCTGGAAACCCTTCATAATGAGGATTGACTTGACGTGATGATAAATTTACTTCTAATAGCCTCCTCATATAAATGAAATTCATTAATAACAATTGAAATAGGTTAATTTTAAATTAATTATGGGCCAACTTTCACAAAAGGTCAACTAGAAGTAATTTTGCTTGAACAAAAAATTGAGCTTATCTTCGGTGTCTAATGGGAGCAGTATTACATCTACATTAAATGGTAGAAAAAATAGTATCATATTAGAAGCCTTGAATTAATATTTTCCAAAGAAAATAAAAAATTATATTTCCAGGATATATGCAATAATTTTTTGCTGCTATATTTTCCTTCTCGAGTAGTTTATATATTTCAATATTCCCCACATTGTCTTCGCCCTTCATCAAACCATAGTTGCCTCCATAGATCTCAAACTTCAAAGCCATCGATTATTCCAACGTCGAATAATAATAACCCTAAAAACCATGAGAACCGCACTCCTCCTCGTCGCCATTACCACTCTCATTTATGCCGCTGCAGTGCCCGCCACGGCAAACCCCGATGATTGGTCCAAGATTAAGAACATCACCGACCCATACATCTAGGGGCTCGGCAAGTGGCTGGTGACGGAGCACACCAAAATGGGGGGCAATGATGGGCTCAAGTTTCAGAAGGTGCTAAGCGGCGAATATCAAATTAGGAATGGTGTAATTTATCAGCTTTTCATTGTTGCCATGAGACCAGGTGGCTCACATGGCACATACAAAGGATGGTTACTAGAGGAAGTCCCGAGTAACCAGAACACATGGAAGCTCATAAATTTCAGCCCTTTAGACTAGTCGGGTTACCTTTAGTGTTGTAATAAATTTACAAGAAATTATATGGTGTTTCTCTTTAATTTTGCATGCATGCTTCTCTTGGACTATGGAGATATTAAGAAAATGAATCCTCGCATGCAAATCCTATTTCTTCTAATTGTTAGGAATCAATGATAGCCATGTGATTAAGAGTTCACTTCACAATATGGTGGCGATCGACATGTCTTCTCTGTGTTTGTTGTCACATAATACAATTTTATCATCAAGCTAAGAGACAATAGGTGGTATTTTATTTTAAGACACGTGTTCTACACTTTGATGCTCTTGTTCTTTCTATCAAGTTAAGTTTTTGTGTTAGTCCATACGAAGGATGCAAGATCCCAGGTGCTTGGTCAACGTCTTTTTTTAGTGATAGTATGTAGTATTTATACCAGTTTGATTCCTTCATCAAAAATTAGTCTTCCAAAATCCTTATAACGGACAATGTTAGGATAGTAGTTGATTGAGTTAATGTATCATCTTCCATGAATTTGCTAGTTGTACGAGACATTTTGGTAAAACCCAAAATGTTACCTCTCATTTGAAGGGTTTGATGACAACTGGAAAACACGGGTTTCTGTAAGAAAAAAGTATCAGTAGTACTAGTGTACTATTATAAATTTTTATTATTTTAATAATCCGTTGTCACCTAAGATCGGATTTTTTTCTATATGTCAAATTTATTTCTGGAAACCCTTCATAATGAGGATTGACTTGACGTGATGATAAATTTACTTCTAATAGCCTCCTCATATAAATGAAATTCATTAATAACAATTGAAATAGGTTAATTATAAATTAATTATGGGCCAACTTTCACAAAAGGTCAACTAGAAGTAATTTTGCTTGAACAAAAAATTGAGCTTATCTTCGGTGTCTAATGGGAGCAGTATTACATCTACATTAAATGGTAGAAAAAATAGTATCATATTAGAAGCCTTGAATTAATATTTTCCAAACGAAATAAAAAATTGTATTTCCAGGATATATGCAATAATTTTTTGCTGCTATATTTTCCTTCTCGAGTAGTTTATATATTTCAATATTCCCCACATTGTCTTCGCCCTTCATCAAACCATAGTTGCCTCCATAGATCTCAAACTTCAAAGCCATCGATTATTCCAATGTCGAATAATAATAAACCTAAATACCATGAGAACCGCACTCCTCCTCGTCGCCATTACCACTCTCATTTATGCCGCTGCAGTGCCCGCCACGGCAAACCCCGATGATTGGTCCAAGATTAAGAACATCACCGACCCATACATCTAGGGGCTGGGCAAGTGGCTGGTGACGGAGCACACCAAAATGGGGGGCAATGATGGGCTCAAGTTTCAGAAGGTGCTAAGCGGCGAATATCAAATTAGGAATGGTGTAATTTATCGGCTTGTCATCGTTGCCATGAGACCAGGTGGCTCACATGGCACATACAAAGGATGGTTACTAGAGGAAGTCCCGAGTAACCAGAACACATGGAAGCTCATAAATTTCAGCCCTTTAGACTAGTCGGGTTACCTTTAGTGTTGTAATAAATTTACAAGAAATTATATGGTGTTTCTCTTTAATTTTGCATGCATGCTTCTCTTGGACTATGGAGATATTAAGAAAATGAATCCTCGCATGTAAATCCTATTTCTTCTAATTGTTAGGAATCAATGATAGCCATGTGATTAAGAGTTCACTTCACAATATGGTGGCGATCGACATGTCTTCTCTGTGTTTGTTGTCACATAATACAATTTTATCATCAAGCTAAGAGACAATAGGTGGTATTTTATTTTAAGACATGTGTTCTACACTTTGATGCTCTTGTTCTTTCTATCAAGTTAAGTTTTTGTGTTGGTCCATACGATGGATGCAAGATCCCAGGTGCTTAGTCAACGTCTTTTTTTAGTGATAGTATGTAGTATTTATACCAGTTTGATTCCTTCATCAAAAATTAGTCTTCCAAAATCCTTATAACGGACAATGTTAGGATAGTAGTCGATTGAGTTAATGTATCATCTTCCATGAATTTGCTAGTTGTACGAGACATTTTGGTAAAACCCAAAATGTTACCTCTCATTTGAAGGGTTTGATGACAACTGGAAAATGCGGGTTTCTGTAAGAAAAAAGTATCAGTAGTACTAGTGTACTATTATAAATTTTTATTATTTTGATAATCCTTTGTCACCTAAGATCGATTTTTTTTTCTATATGTCAAATTTATTTCTGGAAACCCTTCATAATGAGGATTGACTTGACGTGATGATAAATTTACTTCTAATAGCCTCCTCATATAAATAAAATTCATTAATAACAATTGAAATAAGTTAATTATAAATTAATTATGGGCCAACTTTCACAAAAGGTCAACTAGAAGTAATTTTGCTTGAACAAAAAATTGAGCTTATCTTTGGTGTCTAATGGGAGCAGTATTACATCTACATTAAATGGTAGACAAAATAGTATCATATTAGAAGCCTTGAATTAATATTTTCCAAACAAAAGAAAAAATTGTATTTCCAGGATATATGCAATAATTTTTTGCTGCTATATTTTCCTTCTCGAGTAGTTTATATATTTCAATATTCCCCACATTGTCTTCGCCCTTCATCAAACCATAGTTGCCTCCATAGATCTCAAACTTCAAAGCCATCGATTATTCCAACGTCGAATAATAATAACCCTAAATACCATGAGAACCGCACTCCTCCTCGTCGCCATTACCACTCTCATTTATGTCGCTGCAGTGCCCGCCACGGCAAACCCCGATGATTGGTCCAAGATTAAGAACATCACTGACCCATACATCTAGGGGCTCGGCAAGTGGCTGGTGACGGAGCACACCAAAATGGGGGGCAATGATGGGCTCAAGTTTCAGAAGGTGCTAAGCGGCGAATATCAAATTAGGAATGGTGTAAGTTATCGGCTTGTCATCGTTGCCATGAGACCAGGTGGCTCACATGGCACATACAAAGGATGGTTACTAGAGGAAGTCCCGAGTAACCAGAACACATGGAAGCTCATAAATTTCAGCCCTTTAGACTAGTCGGGTTACCTTTAGTGTTGTAATAAATTTACAAGAAATTATATGGTTTTTCTCTTTAATTTTGCATGCATGCTTCTCTTGGACTATGGAGATATTAAGAAAATGAATCCTCGCATGCAAATCCTATTTCTTATAATTGTTAGGAATCAATGATAGCCATGTGATTAAGAGTTCACTTCACAATATGGTGGCGGTCGACATGTCTTCTCTGTGTTTGTTGTCACATAATACAATTTTATCATCAAGCTAAGAGACAATAGGTGGTATTTTATTTTAAGACACGTGTTCTACACTTTGATGCTCTTGTTCTTCCTATCAAGTTAAGTTTTTGTGTTGGTCCATACGATGGATGCAAGATCCCAGGTGCTTGGTCAATGTCTTTTTTTAGTGATAGTATGTAGTATTTATACCAGTTTGATTCCTTCATCAAAAATTAGTCTTCCAAAATCCTTATAACGGACAATGTTAGGATAGTAGTCGATTAAGTTAATGTATCATCTTCCATGAATTTGCTAGTTGTACGAGACATTTTGGTAAAACCCAAAATGTAACCTCTCATTTGAAGGGTTTGATGACAACTAGAAAACGAGGGTTTCTGTAAGAAAAAAGTATCAGTAGTACTAGTGTACTATTATAAATTTTTATTAGTTTGATAATCCTTTATCACCTAAGATCGATTTTTTTCTATATGTCAAATTTATTTCTGGAAACCCTTCATAATGAGGATTGACTTGACGTGATGATAAATTTACTTCTAATAGCCTCCTCATATAAATGAAATTCATTAATAACAATTGAAATAGGTTAATTATAAATTAATTATGGGCCAACTTTCACAAAAGGTCAATTAGAAGTAATTTTGCTTGAAGAAAAAATTGAGCTTATCTTCGGTGTCTAATGGGAGCAGTATTACATCTACATTAAATGGTAGACAAATATAGTATCATATTAGAAGCCTTGAATTAATATTTTCCAAACAAAAGAAAAAAATGTATTTCCAGGATATATGCAATAATTTTTTGCTGCTATATTTTCCTTCTCGAGTAGTTTATATATTTCAATATTCCCCACATTGTCTTCGCCCTTCATCAAACCATAGTTGCCTCCATAGATCTGAAACTTCAAAGCCATCGATTATTCCAACGTCGAATAATAATAACCCTAAATACCATGAGAACCGCACACCTCCTCGTGGCCATTACCACTCTCATTTATGCCGCTGCAGTGCCCGCCACGGCAAACCCCGATGATTGGTCCAAGATTAATAACATCACCGACGCATGCATCCAGGGGCTCGGCAAGTGGCTGGTGACGGAGCACACCAAAATGGGGGGCAATGATGGGCTCAAGTTTCAGAAGGTGCTAAGCGGCGAATATCAAATTAGGAATGCTGTAAGTTATCGGCTTGTCATCGTTGCCATGAGACCAGGTGGCTCACATGGCACATACAAAGGATGGTTACTAGAGGAAGTCCCGAGTAACCAGAACACATGGAAGCTCATAAATTTCAGCCCTGTAGACTAGTCGGGTTACCTTTAGTGTTGTAATAAATTTACAAGAAATTATATGGTGTTTCTCTTTAATTTTGCATGCATGCTTCTCTTGGACTATGGAGATATTAAGAAAATGAATCCTCGCATGAAAATCCTATTTCTTCTAATTGTTAGGAATCAATGATAGCCATGTGATTAAGAGTTCACTTCACAATATGGTGGCGGTCGACATGTCTTCTCTGTGTTTGTTGTCACATAATACAATTTTATCATCAAGCTAAGAGACAATAGGTGGTATTTTATTTTAAGACACGTGTTCTACACTTTGATGCTCTTGTTATTTCTATCAAGTTAAGTTTTTGTGTTGGTCCATACGATGGATGCAAGATCCCAGGTGCTTGGTCAACGTCTTTTTTTGGTTATAGTATGTAGTATTTATACCAGTTTGATTCCTTCATCAAAAATTAGTCTTCCAAAATCCTTATAACGGACAATGTTAGTATAGTAGTCGATTGAGTTAATGTATCATCTTCCATGAATTTGCTAGTTGTACGAGACATAACCCAAAATGTTACCTCTCATTTGAAGGGTTTGATGACAACTGGAAAACGCGGGTTTCTGTAAGAAAAAAGTATCAGTTGTACTAGTGTACTATTATAAATTTTTATTATTTTGATAATCCTTTGTCACCTAAGATCGATTATTTTTTCTATATGTCAAATTTATTTCTGGAAACCCTTCATAATGAGGATTGACTTGACGTGATGATAAATTTACTTATAATAGCCTCCTCATCTAAATGAAATTCATTAATAACAATTGAAATAGGTTAATTATAAATTAATTATGGGCCAACTTTCACAAAAGGTCAATTAGAAGTAATTTTGCTTGAAGAAAAAAATGAGCTTATCTTCGGTGTCTAATGGGAGCAGTATTACATCTACATTAAATGGTAGACAAATATAGTATCATATTAGAAGCCTTGAATTAATATTTTCCAAACAGAAGAAAAAATTGTATTTCCCGGATATATGCAGTAATTTTTTGCTGCTACATTTTCCTTCTCGAGTAGTTTATATATTTCAATATTCCCCACATTGTCTTCGCCCTTCATCAAACCATAGTTGCCTACATAGATCTCAAACTTCAAAGCCATCGATTATAACAACGTCGAATAATAATAACCCTAAATACCATGAGAACCGCACTCCTCCTGGTCGCCATTACCACTCTCATTTATGCCGCAGCAGTGCCCGCCACGGCAAACCCCGATGATTGGTCCAAGATTAAGAACATCACCGACCCATACATCCAGGGGCTCGGCAAGTGGTTGGTGACGGAGCACACCAAAATGGGGGGCAATGATGGGCTCAAGTTTCAGAAGGTGCTAAGCGGCGAATATCAAATTAGGAATGGTGTAAGTTATCGGCTTGTCATCGTTGCCATGAGACCAGGTGGCTCACATGGCACATACAAAGGATGGTTACTAGAGGAAGTCCTGAGTAACCAGAACACATGGAAGCTCATAAATTTCAGCCCTTTAGACTAGTCGGGTTACCTTTAGTGTTGTAATAAATTTACAAGAAATTATATGGTGTTTCTCTTTAATTTTGCATGCATGCTTCTCTTGGACTATGGAGATATTAAGAAAATGAATCCTCGCATGCAAATCCTATTTCTTCTAATTGTTAGGAATCAATGATAGCCATGTGATTAAGAGTTCACTTCACAATATGGTGGCGGTCGACATGTCTTCTCTGTGTTTGTTGTCACATAATACAATTTTATCATCAAGCTAAGAGACAATATGTGGTATTTTATTTTAAGACACGTGTTCTACACTTTGATGCTCTTGTTCTTTCTATCAAGTTAAGTTTTTGTGTTGGTCCATACGATGGATGCAAGATCCCAGGTGCTTGGTAAACGTCTTTTTTTAGTGATAGTATGTAGTATTTATACCAGTTTGATTCCTTCATCAAAAATTAGTCTTCCAAAATCCTTATAATGGACAATGTTAGGATAGTAGTCGATTGAGTTAATGTATCATCTTCCATGAATTTACTAGTTGTACGAGACATTTTGGTAAAACCCAAAATGTTACCTCTCATTTGAAGGGTTTGATGACAACTGGAAAACGCGGGTTTCTGTAAGAAAAAAGTATCAGTAGTACTAGTGTACTATTATAAATTTTTATTATTTTGATAATCCTTTGTCACCTAAGATCGATTTTTTTTTCTATATGTCAAATTTATTTCTGGAAACCCTTCATAATGAGGATTGACTTGACGTGATGATAAATTTACTTCTAATAGCCTCCTCATATAAATGAAATTCATTAATAACAATTGAAATAGGTTAATTATAAATTAATTATGGGCCAACTTTCACAAAAGGTCAATTAGAAGTAATTTTGCTTGAAGAAAAAATTGAGCTTATCTTCGGTGTCTAATGGGAGCAGTATTACATCTACATTAAATGGTAGACAAATAGAGTATCATATTAGAAGCCTTGAATTAATATTTTCCAAACAAAAGAAAAAATTGTATTTCCAGGATATATGCAATAATTTTTTGCTTCTATATTTTCCTTCTCGAGTAGTTTATATATTTCAATATTCCCCACATTGTCTTCGCCCTTCATCAAACCATAGTTTCCTACATAGATCTCAAACTTCAAAGCCATCGATTATAACAACGTCGAATAATAATAACCCTAAATACCATGAGAACCACACTCCTCCTCGTCGCCATTACCACTCTCATTTATGCCGCTGCAGTGCCCGCCACGGCAAACCCCGATGATTGGTCCAAGATTAAGAACATCACCGACCCATACATCCAGGGGCTCGGCAAGTGGATGGTGACGGAGCACACCAAAATGGGGGGCAATGATGGGCTCAAGTTTTAGAAGGTGCTAAGCGGCGAATATCAAATTAGGAATGGTGTAAGTTATCGGCTTGTCATCGTTGCCATGAGACCAGGTGGCTCACATGGCACATACAAAGGATGGTTACTAGAGGAAGTCCCGAGTAACCAGAACACATGGAAGCTCATAAATTTCAGCCCTTTAGACTAGTCGGGTTACCTTTAGTGTTGTAATAAATTTACAAGAAATTATATGGTGTTTCTCTTTAATTTTGCATGCATGCTTCTCTTGGACTATGGAGATATTAAGAAAATGAATCCTCGCATGAAATCCTATTTCTTCTAATTGTTAGGAATCAATGATAGCCATGTGATTAAGAGTTCACTTCACAATATGGTGGTGGTCGACATGTCTTCTCTATGTTTGTTGTCACATAATACAATTTTATCATCAAGCTAAGAGACAATAGGTGGTATTTTATTTTAAGACACGTGTTCTACACTTTGATGCTCTTGTTCTTTCTATCAAGTTAAGTTTTTGTGTTGGTCCATACGATGGATGCAAGATCCCAGGTGCTTGGTCAACGTCTTTTTTAGTGATAGTATGTAGTATTTATACCAGTTTGATTCCTTCATCAAAAATTAGTCTTCCAAAATCCTAATAACGGACAATGTTAGGATAGTAGTCGATTGAGTTAATGTATCATCTTCCATGAATTTGCTAGTTGTATGAGACATTTTGGTAAAACCCAAAATGTTACCTCTCATTTGAAGGGTTTGATGACAACTGGAAAACGCGGGTTTCTGTAAGAAAAAAGTATCAGTAGTACTAGTGTACTATTATAAATTTTTATTATTTTGATAATCCTTTGTCACCTAAGATCGATTTTTTTCTATATGTCAAATTTATTTCTGGAAACCCGTCATAATGAGGATTGTCTTGACGTGATGATAAATTTACTTCTAATAGCCTCCTCATATAAATGAAATTCATTAATAACAATTGAAATAGGTTAATTATAAATTAATTATGGGCGAACTTTCACAAAAGGCCAATTAGAAGTAATTTTGCTTGAAGCAAAAATTGAGCTTATCTTCGGTGTCTAATGGGAGCAATATTACATCTACATTAAATGGTAGACAAATATAGTATCATATTAGAAGCCTTGAATTAATATTTTCCAAACAAAAGAAAAAATTGTATTTCCAGGATATATGCAATAATTTTTGGCTGCTATATTTTCCTTCTCGAGTAGTTTATATATTTCAATATTCCCCGCATTGTCTTCGCCCTTCATCAAACCATAGTTGCCTACATAGATCTCAAACTTCAAAGCCATCGATTATTCCAACGTCGAATAATAATAACCCTAAATACCATGAGAACCGCACTCCTCCTCGTCGCCATTACCACTCTCATTTATGCCGCTGCAGTGCCCGCCACGGCAAACCCCGATGATTGGTCCAAGATTAAGAACATCACCGACCCATACATCCAGGGGCTCGGCAAGTGGCTGGTGACGGAGCACACCAAAATGGGGGGCAATGATGGGCTAAAGTTTCAGAAGGTGCTAAGCGGTGAATATCAAATTAGGAATGGTGTAAGTTATCGGCTTGTCATCGTTGCCATGAGACCTGGTGGCTCACATGGCACATACAAAGGATGGTTACTAGAGGAAGTCCCGAGTAACCAGAACACATGGAAGCTCATAAATTTTAGCCCTTTAGACTAGTCGGGTTACCTTTAGTGTTGTAATAAATTTACAAGAAATTATATGGTGTTTCTCTTTAATTTTGCATGTATGCTTCTCTTGGACTATGGAGATATTAAGAAAATGAATTCTCGCATGCAAATCCTATTTCTTCCAATTGTTAGGAATCAATGATAGCCATGTGATTAAGAGTTCACTTCACAATATGGTGGCGGTCGACATGTCTTCTCTGTGTTTGTTGTCACATAATACAATTTTATCATCAAGCTAAGAGACAATAGGTGGTATTTTATTTTAAGACACGTGTTCTACACTTTGATGCTCTTGTTCTTTCTATCAAGTTAAGTTTTTGTGTTGGTCCATACGATGGATGCAAGATCCTAGGTGCTTGGTCAACGTCTTTTTTTAGTGATAGTATGTAGTATTTATACCAGTTTGATTCCTTCATCAAAAATTAGTCTTCCAAAATCCTTATAACGGACAATGTTAGGATAGTAGTCGATTGAGTTAATGTATCATCTTCCATGAATATGCTAGTTGTACGAGACATTTTGGTAAAACCCAAAATGTTACCTCTCATTTGAAGGGTTTGATGACAACTGGAAAACGCGGGTTTCTGTAAGAAAAAAGTATCAGTAGTACTAGTGTACTATTATAAATTTTTATTATTTTGATAATACTTTGTCACCTAAGATCGATTTTTTTTTCTATATGTCAAATTTATTTCTGGAAACCCTTCATAATGAGGATTGACTTGACGTGATGATAAATTTACTTCTAATAGCCTCCTCATATAAATGAAATTCATTAATAACAACTGAAATAGGTTAATTATAAATTAATTATGGGCCAACTTTCACAAAAGGTCAATTAGAAGTAATTTTGCTTGAAGAAAAAATTGAGCCTATCTTCGGCGTCTAATGGGAGCAGTATTACATCTACATTAAATGGTAGACAAATATAGTATCATATTAGAAGCCTTGAATTAATATTTTCCAAACAAAAGAAAAAATTGTATTTCCAGGATATATGCAATAATTTTTTGCTGCTATATTTTCCTTCTCGAGTAGTTTATATATTTAAATATTCCCCACATTGTCTTTGCCCTTCATCAAACCATAGTTGCCTACATAGATCTCAAACTTCAAAGCCATCGATTATAACAACGTCGAATAATAATAACCCTAAATACCATGAGAACCGCACTCCTCCTCGTGGCCATTACCACTCTCATTTATGCCGCTGCAGTGCCCTCCACGGCAAACCCCGATGATTGGTCCAAGATTAAGAACATCACCGACCCATACATCCAGGGGCTCGGCAAGTGGCTGGTGACGGAGCACACCAAAATGGGGGGCAATGATGGGCTCAAGTTTCAGAAGGTGCTAAGCGGCGAATATCAAATTAGGAATGGTGTAAGTTATCGGCTTGTCATCGTTGCCATGAGACCAGGTGGCTCACATGGCACATACAAAGGATGGTTACTAGAGGAAGCCCCGAGTAACCAGAACACATGGAAGCTCATAAATTTCAGCCCTTTAGAATAGTCGGGTTACCTTTAGTGTTTCTCTTTAATTTTAAATGCATGCTTCTCTTGAAATATGGAGATATTAAGAAAATGAATCCTCGCATGCAAATCCTATTTCTTCTAATTGTTAGGAATCAATGATAGCCATGTGATTAAGAGTTCACTTCACAATATGGTGGCGGTCGACATGTCTTCTCTGTGTTTGTTGTCACATAATACTATTTTATCATCAAGCTAAGAGACAATAGGTGGTATTTTATTTTAAGACACGTGTTCTACACTTTGATGCTCTTGTTCTTTCTATCAAGTTAAGTTTTTGTGTTGGTCCATACGATGGATGCAAGATCCCAGGTGCTTGGTCAACGTCTTTTTTTTGTGATAGTATGTAGTATTTATACCAGTTTGATTCCTTCATCAAAAAGTAGTCTTCCAAAATCCTTATAACGGACAATGTTAGGATAGTAGTCGATTGAGTTAATGTATCATCTTCCATGAATTTGCTAGTTGTACGAGACATTTTGGTAAAACCCAAAATGTTACCTCTCATTTGAAGGGTTTGATGACAACTGGAAAACGCGGGTTTCTGTAAGAAAAAAGTATCAGTAGTACTAGTGTACTATTATAAATTTTTATTATTTTGATAATCCTTTGTCACCTAAGATCGATTTTTTTTCTATATGTCAAATTTATTTCTCGAAACCCTTCATAATGAGGATTGACTTGACGTGATGATAAATTTACTTCTAATAGCCTCCTCATATAAATGAAATTCATTAATAACAATTGAAATAGGTTAATTATAAATTAATTATGGGGGAACTTTCACAAAAGGTCAATTAGAAGTAATTTTGCTTGAAGAAAAAACTGAGCTTATCTTTGGTGTCTAATGGGAGCAATATTACATCTACATTAAATGGTAGACAAATATAGTACTCCCTCCGTTCCTTTCTATAGTGCATATAGATTTTTGACATTTGTTTCAGAATATAAGGTTGTAGCTTAGCTTTTTTTCAATTACCCCCTCCCCGTTCAGCTCCCAAATCGTCCAGGTCCCAAATTTGTTATGGTAAGTTAGTAAGATATGGATTTCCCAAATTTTACGTTGATCTCAAATCGTTCAACTAGGGGTCATGTGTACAAAATACTCTTGCGCTAATTTCCGTGCCAAAAAACAATAGGCACTATAGAATGGAATAGAGGGAGTATCATATTAGAAGCCTTGAATTAATATTTTCCAAACAAAAGAAAAAATTGTATTTCCAGGATATATGCAATAATTTTTGGCTGCTATATTTTCCTTCTCGAGTAGTTTATATATTTCAATATTCCCCACATTGTCTTCGCCCTTCATCAAACCATAGTTGCCTACATAGATCTCAAACTTCAAAGCCATCGATTATTCCAACGTCGAATAATAATAACCCTAAATACCATGAGAACCGCACTCCTCCTCGTCGCCATTACCACTCTCATTTATGCCGCTGCAGTGCCCGCCACGGCAAACCCCGATGATTGGTCCAAGATTAAGAACATCACCGACCCATACATCCAGGGGCTCGGCAAGTGGCTGGTGACGGAGCACACCAAAATGGGGGGCAATGATGGGCTCAAGTTTTAGAAGGTGCTAAGCGGCGAATATCAAATTAGGAATGGTGTAAGTTATCGGCTTGTCATCGTTGCCATGAGACCAGGTGGCTCACATGGCACATACAAAGGATGGTTACTAGAGGAAGTCCCGAGTAACCAGAACACATGGAAGCTCATAAATTTCAGCCCTTTAGACTAGTCGGGTTACCTTTAGTGTTGTAATAAATTTACAAGAAATTATATGGTGTTTCTCTTTAATTTTGCAGGCATGCTTCTGTTGGACTATGGAGATATTAAGAAAATAAATCCTCACATGCAAATCCTATTTCTTCCAATTGTTAGGAATCAATGATAGCCATGTGATTAAGAGTTCACTTCACAATATGGTGGCGGTCGACATGTCTTCTCTGTGTTTGTTGTCACATAATACAATTTTATCATCAAGCTAAGAGACAATTGGTGGTATTTTATTTTAAGACACGTGTTCTACACTTTGATGCTCTTGTTCTTTCTATCAAGTTAAGTTTTTGTGTTGGTCCATACGATGGATGCAAGATCTCAGGTGCTTGGTCAATGTCTTTTTTTTAGTGATAGTATGTAGTATTTATACCAGTTTGATTCCTTCATCAAAAATTAGTCTTCCAAAATCCTTACAACGGACAATGTTAGGATAGTAGTCGATTGAGTTAATGTATCATCTTCCATGAATTTTCTAGTTGTACGAGACATTTTGATAAAACCCAAAATGTTACCTCTCATTTGAAGGGTTGGATGACAACTGGAAAACGCGGGTTTCTGTAAGAAAAAAGTATCAGTAGTACTAGTGTACTATTATAAATTTTTATTATTTTGATAATCCTTTGTCACCTAAGATCGATTTTTTTTCTATATGTCAAATTTATTTCTGGAAACCCTTCATAATGAGGATTGGCTTGACGTGATGATAAATTTACTTCTAATAGCCTCCTCATTTAAATGAAATTCATTAATAACAACTGAAATAGGTTAATTATAAATTAATTATGGGCCAACTTTCACAAAAGGTCAATTAGAAGTAGTTTTGCTTGAAGAAAAAATTGAGCTTATCTTCGGTGTCTAATGGGAGCAGTATTACATCTACATTAAATGGTAGACAAATATAGTATCATATTAGAAGCCTTGAATTAATATTTTCCAAACAAAAGAAAAAATTGTATTTCCAGGATATATGCAATAAGTTTTTGCTGCTATATTTTCCTTCTCGAGTAGTTTATATATTTCAATATTCCCCACATTGTCTTCGCCCTTCATCAAACCATAGTTGCCTACATAGATCTCAAACTTCAAAGCCATCGATTATAACAACGTCGAATAATAATAACCCTAAATACCATGAGAACCGCACTCCTCCTCGTCGCCATTACCACTCTCATTTATGCCGCTGCAGTGCCCGCAACGGCAAACCCCGATGATTGGTCCAAGATTAAGAACATCACCGACCCACACATCCAGGGGCTCGGCAAGTGGCTGGTGACGGAGCACACCAAAATGGGGGGCAATGATGGGCTCAAGTTTCAGAAGGTGCTAAGCGGCGAATATCAAATTAGGAATGGTGTAAGTTATCGGCTTGTCATCGTTGCCATGAGACCAGGTGGCTCACATGGCACATACAAAGGATGGTTACTAGAGGAAGTCCCGAGTAACCAGAACACATGGAAGCTCATAAATTTCAGCCCTTTAGACTAGTCGGGTTACCTTTAGTGTTGTAATAAATTTACAAGAAATTATGTGGTGTTTCTCTTTAATTTTGCATGCATGCTTCTCTTGGACTATGGAGATATTAAGAAAATGAATCCTCGCATGCAAATCCTATTCCTTCTAATTGTTAGGAATCAATGATAGCCATGTGATTAAGAGTTCACTTCACAATATGGTGGCGGTCGACATGTCTTCTCTGTGTTTGTTGTCACATAATACAATTTTATCATCAAGCTAAGAGACAATAGGTGGTATTTTATTTTAAGACACGTGTTCTACACTTTGATGCTCTTGTTCTTTCTATCAAGTTAAGTTTTTGTGTTGGTCCATACGATGGATGCAAGATCCCAGGTGCTTGGTCAACGTCTTTTTTTTAGTGATAGTATGTGATGACCCACAAGTATAGGCGATCGCAGTAGTCTTCGCGGGTAGTAAAACCCAATTTATTGATTCGACACAAGGGGAGACAAAGAATACTTGAAAGCCTTAACAGTGGAGTTGTCAATTCAGCTGCACCTGGAAACAGACTTGCTCGCAAGAGTTTATCAGTAGTAACAGTTTTATAGCAGTAGCAGTAGTGAAATAACAGCAGCAGAGTAACACAGACAGCAGTAGTGATTATAGTAAACAGCAGGATTAAAATACTGTAGGCACGGGGACGGATAACGGGCGTTGCATGGATGAGAGAAACTCATGTAACAATCATAGCAGGGCATTTGCAGATAATAATAAAACGGTGTCCAAGTACAAAGCAATCAATAGGCATGTGTTCCATATATAGTCGTACGTGCTCGCAATGAGAAACTTGCACAACATCTTTTGTCCTACCAGCCGGTGGCAGCCGGGCCTCTAGGAAATCTACTGGATATTAAGGTACTCCTTTTAATAGAGTACCGGAGCAAAGCATTAACACTCCGTGAACACATGTGATCCTCACATCACTACCATCCCCTCCGGTTGTCCCGATTTCTGTCACTTCGGGGCCTTTGGTTCCGGACAACGACATGTGTATACAACTTGCAGATAAGATCATAAAACAATGAATATCATGATGAAACAATAACATGTTCAGATCTGAGATCATGGCACTCGGGCCCTAGTGACAAGCATTAAGCATAACAAGTTGCAACAATATCATCAAAGTACCAATTACGGACACTAGGCACTATGCCCTAACAATCTTATGATATTACATGACCAATCTCATCCAATCCCTACCATCCCCTTCGGCCTATGATGACCCACAAGTATAGGGGGTGTATCGTAGTATCTTCGATAAGTATTCGATCCCAACGAGGAGCAGAAGGTGTTGACAAGCAGTTTCGATGAAGGATTCACTGTAAATGCTCACAGACAAGTATTCAGGGGGTTTTGATGTAACAGTTGAATAAAGTACGAGTAAGTAAAGTGCGAGAGTAACAATTGCAGCGAGTGGCCCAATCCTTTTTAGCACAAAGGACAAGCCGGGTTGTTTACTTATAATGACCAAACGTTCTCGAGGACACACGGGATTTTAGTCTAGTGCTTTCGATACATACGGCTAAATAATCTTCATTGTTTTGATAAGTGTTGTGTGGGTGATCCTATGCTAATGTACCGCCCTTCCTAGGACTAATACATACTTGTGATTATACCCCTTGCAAGCATCCGCAACTACAAGAAAGTAATTAAGAATAAATCTAACCACAGCCTTAAACTCTGAGATCCTGCTATCCCTCCTGCATCGATATACCAACAGGGGTTTAGGTTTCTGTCACTCCAGCAACCCCGCAATCGGCAAACGAGTACAAGATGCATTCCCCTATGCCCATAAAGGTGAAGTGTCATGTAGTCGACGTTCACATGACACCACTAGAAGAATAACACCACAACTTAAATATCATAACATTGAATATTACTCAACCATAATTCACTACTAACATTTAGACTTCACCCATGTCCTCAAGAACTAAACGAACTACTCACGAGACATCATATGGAACATGATCAGAGGTGATATGATGATGAATAACAATCTGAACATAAACCTTGGTCCAACGGTTTCACTCAATAGCATCAACAACAAGTAGAAATCGATACCGGGAGAGTTTCCCCTATCAAACAATCAAGATCAAACCCAAATTGCTACGGCGGTGACGATGTCCAGCGGTGGAGACGGTGGTGATGATGGTGGAGATGATGATGATGGTGATGGAGATGATGTCCAGCTCGATGACGGTGACGATGGCGTCGATTTCCCCCTCCGGGAGGGAATTTCCCCGGCAGATCTCAGCCGCCGGAGAGCTCTTTTCTCTCTGGTGTTCTCCGCCCGGCAGAGGCGGCTGTAACTCTTCGCGAGGTACCCTCTGTGGCTTAGGTCTTCGGGACGAAGGATTTCGCGAAGAAAAGGAGGCGAGAGGGGCTGTGGGGCCCTCTCCTCACCAGGTGGCGCGGCCAGGCCATGGGCCGCGCCGGCCTGTAGTCTGGCCCCACCTTGGGCCCTCTTGGCTCCCTCTTCTGGCTTCCTTCCTCATCTGGAAAAATAGGATTTTTGGTATAATTTCCTTCCACAGTTGATCTTCCGAAATATTGCGTTCTGACGGTGCTTTTTCCAGCAGAATCCTGGCTCCGGTGCTTGATCCTCCAATAATGATGAAACATGCAAAATAGATGAAATAACATAAGTATTAAGTCCAAATATGAAATATATCAATGAATAACAGCAAATTATGATACAAAATAGTGATGCAAATTGGACGTATCAACTCCCCCCAAGCTTAGACTTCGCTTGTCCCCAAGCGAAACTGAACTCAGTAAACAGGACCACATGTTTATGGAGTGAAGAGTCGATAAATAAAATACGGACAAGAAGCATCATATTCATTCACACAAGATATTCCAGTAGACAACTTCCTCATATAACTCAACTTGAAACAAGTATAAGGTAATCACAAATAAAGGTGCATAAGAAATCATATTCGGTGATGGCAAACTTCGTTCTTGGTCAGAGAACAATTAACAGGTTATTCTTATCTATCGAGCAGCGCTCTCATGTTAAAATCTATATTGCAAAACTTGCATACTCAATCATATTAGTCTCCTTATGATCATTGATAACTTGCAAAGCTATATTCATTCAGATAAAACTTGTACTAAACAAGGAAGAATAAAAGACATGATGAAGCAGATCACAATATAATGGTTTGATCACAACTACTCAAATGCTTGCTTGAGATGGAGGGAAATAGGTTTACTGACTCAACATAAAGTAAAAGATAGGCCCTTCGCAGAGGGAAGCAGGGATTAAATCATGTGCTAGAGCTTTTTCAGTTTTGAAATCATATAAAGAGAATAAAAGTAGTATTTTGAGAGGTGTTTGTTGTTGTCAACGACTGGTAGCGGGTACTCTAACCCCCTTGCCAGACAACCTTCAAAGAGCGGCTCCCATTTTATTTTTATTTTGTGTGGCACTCCTTCCAACCTTTCTTTCACAAACCATGGCTAACCGAATCCTCGGGTGCCTGCCAACAATCTCATACCATGAAGGAGTGCCTTTTTATTTTAGTTTTATTATGATGACACTCCCCCCAACCTTTGCTTACACAAGCCATGGCTAACCGAATCCTTCGGGTGCCGTCCATCAATCACATACCATGGAGGAGTGTCTATTTAGTTTAATTAATTTGGGACTGGGAATCCCATTGCCAGCTCTTTTTGCAAAAATTATTGGATAAGCGGATGAAGCCACTAGTCCATTGGTGAAAGTTGCCCAACAAGATTGAAAGATAAAACACCACATACTTCCTCATGAGCTATAAAACATTGACACAAATAAGAGATAGTAAATTTTGAATTGTTTAAAGGTAGCACACGAAGTATTTACTTGGAATGGCAGAAAATACCATGTAGTAGGTAGATGGTGGACACAAATGAGATAGGTTTGGGTTCAGGTTTGGATGCACGAGAAGTATTCCCTCTCAGTACAGGTCTTTGGCTAGCAGGGTTAATTAGCAAGCATAAGAGTTGAAGGAAACAAACAAATATACATGTGATAGAAACAATCATGCATCTTCCTTGTAAGCACAAATAATTTTAACTTCAGAATAATAAGCTATGAGCTAACAAGAAAGAAAGACAATGAAACAACTACATGTATTTCTCTTTTCTACTTAAACCTCAAAGTGTTGTTGCTATTGACCAATGCTAAGTTTGCCAAAACCAAATAGATTTATTCAATGCTCCCAAAGTGATACCAATACTAACAACAAGGTAAATCATATAGTAGAGATTGCAAACTAAAATAAGATGTGCAATACGTAAATGATAAGACTTCTCATTAATATTCCATAACGATAACTCACACCAGGGGATACATAGATAACCAACTAAAGGAGAGATACTTCCAAACTGCAACCCATCTTATATGATAACTTCCCTACTCATGATATGACTCTACTTGACAATAAAAAGTAAAAGGTAGTGATGATGTGATACCGCGGCACTACCCCAAGCTTGGAACAAACCAAGGGGATGCCAATACCGATGATGAATTACTCCTTTGGCGATGGTGGTGATGAATTCCCGTCATCAGACTTCCAAGGAAGAGGCTCTCCATCAAGAAACGACATCTTGGTCTCGGGAATCCTGAAACTAGCAGCATGGCTTATGTATTTAAACCTGTTTTCATACTCATAGTTCTGATTCTGAACGTCATAGAGTTGAGCTTGGAGTTTGTTGGTGGTGTCGTGAAGTGAGAGGATGTCGCCCCATAGCTTTGCAGTTTCCTTCTCGTGCTCAGCAATGAGTTCAGACACAATCTTGTGGAAGATATCCACCTCACGCTCAGCCATCTTCTTGTATTTGAAGACCTCTTGTTCTAGCTTCTCCATCCTGTCTTCCAAGCTTCCTTCTCCTTTAGGACCCTGGACATCCTTGATCTGCAGTTCTCCCTCGATGAGCGTCAACTCCTTGGGGTGCATCCTCAGCTCCTCCATGTACAAGTTGTCAACATCCTTGTAGGAGCTGTCCTTCGGAGTTTCCGACGAAGACATGATGGCTCTAGATCCGAAGCAAATCCTGGCAGAAACAGCTCGAAACAAAACACGTCGAGAAAACGATATACGGACCTCCAGGGGTCCGGGGGATTATATAGCAAAAATTTTCACGACAAAAGGAAAGTACCAGATCGAAACGGAGTCGGAAAGGGGCGACGAGGCGGCCAGCTCATAGGGCGGCGCGGCCTAGCTGGGGCCCACGCCGGCCTATGGCGGCACGCCCTCGTGCGTCTCCTCCACTCTGTTTCGATCTCGTAATTTTTCATATTTTCCAAAAACAGCAAAAATATTGTTCGGAAAGTAAATTGCGAACTTTTCATTACCAGTACTGTTACCTATTCAAAGTCGAGTTCTGGCGGACTGTCAATTTGTCCTTTGATGAAAGCCTCCGGTGTTTCCACTCGAATAATATCAACATCAACATTATAAGAATCACCTGAGATATAATGCTTGAGTCTTTGTCCATTCACCACTTGTGTGGCATTGCCTTGGAGAGAGCTAATTTTAATTGCTCCTGAACGATACACCTCCTCGACAACATATGGTCCTTCCCATTTCGAGAGTAATTTCCCTGCAAAGAATCTGAGACGAGACCGATACAATAGGACTTTGTCCCCAATATTAAATTCTCTTTTAATAATCCTTCTATCATGCCATTTTTTTAACTTTCTCTTTAAAGAGTTTAGCATTTTCATAAGCTTCACTTCTCCATTCATCTAGAGAACTCAATTGCAACAACCTCTTATTACCGGCAAGTTTAGGATCTTTATTTAATTCTCTAACTGCCTAATAAGCTTTGTGTTCTAGTTCTAAAGGTAAATGGCAAGCTTTCCCATAAACCATTTTATAAGGTGACATTCCCATGGGATTTTTATAAGCAGTTCTATAAGCCCAAAGTGCATCCTTCAATTTACTAGCCCAATTCTTTCTAGTTTTATTAACAGTCTTTTGCAAGATAGATTTAATCTCTCTATTTGATAATTCTACTTGCCCACTAGTTTGAGGATGATAAGCGGAAGCAATTCTATGATTAATACCATATTTAGCAAGAGTTTTTCTAAAACCACCATGAATAAAATGAGAACCTCCATCAGTCATAATATATCTAGGAACTCCAAATCTAGGAAAAATAATATCTAAAAGCATTCTTAAAGAGGTCTCACCATCAGCACTTTTTGTTGGTATTGCTTCCACCCATTTAGTAACATAATCAACAGCAACAAGTATATGAGTGTTACCTTATGAAGAGGGAAAAGGTCCCATGAAGTCAAATCCCCAACAATCGAACGGTTCAATAACAAGAGTATAATTCATAGGCATTTCATTGCGTCTGGAGATATTACCAACCCTTTGGCATTCATCACAAGATAAAATAAACTTTCTCGCATCTTTGAAGAGAGTTGGCCAATAAAAACCTGATTGTAGAACCTTTTGCGCGGTTCTTTCTCCGGCGTGATGTCCTCCATAAGCACTACCATGACATTTACTCAATATCTCTTGTTGTTCATATTCGGGAACACATCTTCATAGAATACCATCCACTCCTTCTTTATATAAGTGTGGGTCATCCCAAAAATAATGCCTCAAATCATAAAAGAATTTCCTCCTTTGCTGAGCTGAAAAGGTTGGAGGCAAGTACTTGGAAACAATAAAGTTAGCATAATCAGCATACCAAGGACTGTCTCGTGAGCTCACCTTTATTGCAGCCAATTGTTCATTTGGAAAACTATCATTAACAGGAACAGGATCATAAGCAATATTTTCCAATCTAGACAAATTATCAGCAACAGGATTATCAGCACCTTTCCTATCTACAATATGCAAATCAAATTCTTGCAACAGAAGTACCCATCTAATAAGACTTGGCTTAGCATCTTTCTTTTGCATAAGGTATCTGATCGCGGCATGATCAGTATGAATAGTAACTTTTGAATCAACAATATAAGATCTAAACTTATCACAAGCAAAGACTACAACTAACAATTCCTTTTCAGTAGTAGCATAATTTCTTTGAGCAGCATCAAGAGTTTTACTAGCATAATGAATAACATTCAATTTTTTGTTTACCCGCTGTCCAAGAACAGCGCCTATAGCAAAATCACTAGCATCACACATAATTTCAAATGGTAAATTCCAATCAGGGGGTTCAACTATAGGAGCAGTTGTTAAGGCCTTCTTTAGAGTTTCAAACGCTTCCTTACAATCATCATCAAAAACAAAAGGTACATCTTTTTGAAGAAGATTAGTAAGAGGCTTTGAAATCGTGGAGAAATCTTTAATAAACCTCCTATAAAACCCAGCATGACCAAGAACACTACGAATACCTTTAACATCCCTAGGATAGGGCATCTTCTCAATTGCTTCAACTTTAGCTCTATCAACTTCAATACCTCTCTCGGAAATTTTATGTCCCAATACAATTCCTTCATTAACCATAAAGTGGCATTTCTCCCAATTAAGAACAAGGTTAGTTTCTTCACATCTCTGCAAAACTTTATAAAGGTTCCGCAAGCAATTATCAAAAGAATTCCCATAGACAGAAAAATCATCCATGAATACCTCTACAATACTCTCGCAAAAACCATGAAAAATAGCAGACATGCATCTTTGAAAAGTAGCAGGAGCATTACATAAACCAAAAGGCATACGTCTATAAGCATAAGTTCCATAGGGACAAGTGAAAGTGGTTTTCTCTTGATCCTTAGTTTTAACAACAATTTGTGAAAATCCAGAATAACCATAAAGAAAGTAAAAATGAGTATTTTTAGATAACCTTTCTAACATTTGATCAATAAAAGGCAAAGGGTAATGATCTTTTTTAGTAACTTTATTAACTTTTCGATAATCAATGCACATTCTATACCCTACAACTACTCTTTGAGGTATGAGCTCATCATTATCATTAGGCACAACAGTCATTCCTCCTTTCTTAGGAACACAATGCACAGGACTAACCCATCTACTATCAGCAATAGGATATATAATACTGATACGCGTACAACACGCGTCCGTTGGGAACCCCAAGAGGAAGGTGTGATGCGTACAGCGGCAAGTTTTCCCTCAGTATGAAACCAAGGTTTATCGAACCAGTAGGAGCCAAGAAGCACGTTGAAGGTTGATGGCGGCGGGATGTAGTGCGGCGCAACACCAGAGATTCCGGCACCAACGTGGAACCTGCACAACACAACCAAAGTACTTTGCCCCAACGAAACAGTGAGGTTGTCAATCTCACCGGCTTGCTGTAACAAAGGATTAACCGTATTGTGTGGAAGATGATTGTTTGCAGAAAATAGTAGAACAGTATTGTAGTAGATTGTATTTCAGTATAGAGAATTGGACCGGGGTCCACAGTTCACTAGAGGTGTCTCTCCCATAAGATAAACAGCATGTTGGGTGAACAAATTACAGTTGGGCAATTGACAAATAGAGAGGGCATGACCATGCACATACATATTATGATGAGTATAGTGAGATTTAATTGGGCATTACGACAAAGTACATAGACCGCTATCCAGCATGCATCTATGCCTAAAAATTCCACCTTTAGGTTATCATCCGAACCCCCTCCAGTATTAAGTTGCTAACAACAGACAATTGCATTAAGTATTGCGCGTAATGTAATCAGTGACTACATCCTTGAACATAGCACCAATGTTTTATCCCTAGTGGCAACAGCACATCCATAACCTTAGAGGTTCTTGTCACCCCTCTAGATTCACGGAGACATGAACCCACTATCGAGCATAAATACTCCCTCTTGGAGTTACTAGCATCAACTTGGCTAGAGCATCTACTAATAACGGAGAGCATGCAAGATCATAAACAACACATAGACATAACTTTGATAATCAACATAACAAGTATTCTCTATTCATCGGATCCCAACAAACGCAACATATAGAATTACAGATAGATGATCTTGATCATGTTAGGCAGCTCACAAGATCCGACAATGAAGCACAATGGGGAGAAGACAACCATCTAGCTACTGCTATGGACCCATAGTCCAGGGGTAGACTACTCACACATCACTCTGGAGGCGACCATGGCGGCGTAGAGTCCTCCGGGAGATGAATCCCCTCTCCGGCAGGGTGCCGGAGGCGATCTCCTGAATCCCCCGAGATGGGATTGGCGGCGGCGGCGTCTTAGTAAGGTTTTCCGTATCGTGACTCTCGGTACTGGGGGTTTCGCGACGGAGGCTTTAAGTAGGCGGAAGGGCAGGTCAGGAGGCGGCACGAGGGGCCCACACCCTAGGTCGGCGCGGCCAGGGCTTGGGCCGCGCCGCCCTATGGTGTCGCCACCTCGTGGCCCCACTTCGTCTCCTCTTCGGTCTTCTGGAAGCTTCGTGGCAAAATAGGACCCTGGGCGTTGATTTCGTCCAATTCCGAGAATATTTCGTTACTAGGATTTCTGAAACCAAAAACAGCAGAAACAAAGAATCGGCACTTCGGCATCTTGTTAATAGGTTAATTCCAGAAAATGCACGAATATGACATAAAGTGTGCATAAAACATGTAGATAACATCAATAATGTGGCATGGAACATAAGAAATTATCGATACGTCGGAGACGTATCAGCATCCCCAAGCTTAGTTCTGCTCGTCCCGAGCAGGTAAAACGATAACAAAGATAATTTCTGGAGTGACATGCCATCATAACCTTGATCATACTATTTGTAAAGCATATGTAGTGAATGCAGCGATCAAAACAATGTATATGACATGAGTAAACAAGTGAATCATATAGCAAAGACTTCTCATGAATAGTACTTCAAGACAAGCATCAATAAGTCTTGCATAAGAGTTAACTCATAAAGTAATAATTCAAAGTAAAGGCATTGAAGCAACACAAAGGAAGATTAAGTTTCAGCGGTTGCTTTCAACTTATGACATGTATATCTCATGGATATTGTCAACATAGAGTAATATAACAAGTGCAATATGCAAATATGTAGGAATCAATGCACAGTTCACACAAGTGTTTGCTTCTTGAGGTGGAGAGAAATAGGTGAACTGACTCAACAATGAAAGTAAAAGAATGGTCCTCCATAGAGGAAAAGCATCGATTGCTATATTTGTGCTAGAGCTTTGATTTTGAAAACATGAAACAATTTTGTCAACGGTAGTAATAAAGCATATGTATCATGTAAATTATATCTTACAAGTTGCAAGCCTCATGCATAGTATACTAATAGTGCCCGCACCTTGTCCTAATTAGCTTGGACTACCGGATCATCACAATGCACATGTTTTAACCAAGTGTCACAAAGGGGTACCTCTATGCCGCCTGTACAAAGGTCTAAGGAGAAAGCTCGCATTGGATTTCTCGCTATTGATTATTCTCAACTTAGACATCCATACCGGGACAACATAGACAACAGATAATGGACTCCTCTTTTATGCATAAGCATGTAACAACAATTAATAATTTTCTCATATGAGATTGAGGATATTGTCCAAAACTGAAACTTCCACCATGGATCATGGCTTTAGTTAGCGGCCCAATGTTCTTCTCTAACAATATGCATGCTTAACCATAGGGTGGTAGATCTCTCTTACTTCAGACAAGACGAACATGCATAGCAACTCACATGAAATTCAACAAAGAGTAGTTGATGGCGTCCCCAGTGAACATGGTTATCGCACAACAAGCAACTTAATAAGAGATAAAGTGCATAAGTACATATTCAATACCACAATAGTTTTTAAGCTATTTGTCCCATGAGCTATATATTGCAAAGGTGAATGATGGAATTTTAAAGGTAGCACTCAAGCAATTTACTTTGGAATGGTGGAAAATACCATGTAGTAGGTAGGTATGGTGGACACAAATGGCATGGTGGTTGGCTCAAGTATTTTGGATGCATGAGAGGTATTCCCTCTCGATACAAGGTTTAGGCTAGCAAGGCTTATTTGAAACAAACACAAGGATGAACCGGTGCAGCAAAACTCACATAAAAGACATATTGTAAACATTATAAGAATCTATACCGTCTTCCTTGTTGTTCAAACTCAATACTAGAAATTATCTAGACCTTAGAGAGACCAAATATGCAAACCAAATTTTAGCATGCTCTATGTATTTCTTCATTAATGGGTGCAAAGTATATGATGCAAGAGCTTAAACATGAGCACAACAATTGCCAAGTATCACATTACCCAAGACATTTATAGCAATTACTACATGCATCATTTTCCAATTCCAACCATATAATAATTTAACGAAGAAGAAACTTCGCCATGAATACTATGAGTAGAAACTAAGGACATACTTGTCCATATGCTACAGCGGAGCGTGTCTCTCTCCCACAAAGTGAATGCTAGGATCCATTTTATTCAAACAAAACAAAAACAAAAACAAACCGACGCTCCAAGCAAAGCACATAAGATGTGATGGAATAAAAATATAGTTTCAGGGGAGGAACCTGATAATGTTGTCGATGAAGAAGGGGATGCCTTGGGCATCCCCAAGCTTAGACGCTTGAGTCTTCTTAGAATATGCAGGGGTGAACCACCGGGGCATCCCCAAGCTTAGAGCTTTCACTCTCCTTGATCATGTTGCATCATACTCCTCTCTTGATCCTTGAAAACTTCCTCCACACCAAACTTAGAACAACTCATTAGAGGGTTAGCGACAATAAAAATTAACATGTTCAGAGGTGACACAATCATTCTTAACACTTCTGAACATTGCATAAAGCTACTGGACATTCATGGATCAAAGAAATTCATCCAACATAGCAAAAGAGGCAATGCGAAATAAAAGGCAGAATCTGTCAAAACAGAACAGTTCGTATTGACGAATTTTATCGAGGCACCAGACTTGCTCAAATGAAAATGCTCAAATTGAATGAAAGTTGCGTACATATCTGAGGATCACTCACGTAAATTGGCATAATTTTCTGAGTTACCTACAGAGAAAACAGCCCAGATTCGTGACAGCAAAGAAATCTGTTTCTGCGCAGTAATCCAAATCTAGTATGAACTTTAATATCAACGACTTTACTTGGCACAACAAAACACTAAACTAAGATAAGGAGAGGTTGCTACAGTAGTAAACAACTTCCAAGACACAAAATAAAAACAAAGTACTGTAGGTAAAAACATGGGTTGTCTCCCATAAGCGCTTTTCTTTAACGCCTTTCAGCTAGGCGCAGAAAGTGTGTATCAAGTATTATCAGGAGACGAAGTGTCAACATCATAATTTGTTCTAATAATAGAATCAAAAGGTAACTTCATTCTCTTTCTAGGGAAGTGTTCCATACCTTTCTTGAGAGGAAATTGATATTTAATATTACCTTCCTTCATATCAATAGTAGCACCAACAGTTCGAAGAAAAAGGTCTTCCCAATATAATGGGACAAGATGCATTGCATTCAATATCCAAGACAACAAAATCAACAGGGACAAGGTTATTATTAACGGTAATGCGAACATTATCAACTTTCCCCAAAGGTTTCTTTGTAGAATGATCAGCAAGATTAACATCCAAATAACAATTTTTCAGCGGTGGCAAGTCAAGCATATTATAGATTTTCTTAGGCATAACGGAAATACTTGCACCAAGATCACATAAAGCATTACAATAAAAATCTTTAACCTTCATCTTAATGATGGGCTCCCAACCATCCTCTAGCTTTCTAGGAATAGAGGCTTCGTGCTCTAGTTTCTCTTCTCTAGCTTTTATGAGAGCATTTGTAATATGTTGCGTGAAAGCCAAATTTATAGCACTAGCATTAGGACTTTTAGCAAGTTTTTGCAAGAACTTTATAACTTCAGAGATGTGGCAATCATCAAAATTCAAACCATTATAATCTAAAGCAATGGGATCATCATCCCCAATGTTGGAAAAAATTTCAGCAGTTTTATCACAGGCAGTTTCAGCAGTTTTAGCAGTTTCAGGCAGTTTCTCGCGCTTTGCATTAGAAGTGGAAACATTGCTAACACCAATTATTTTATTATTAATAGTAGGAGGTGCAGCAACATGTGTAGCATTAGAATTACTAGTCGTGGTAATAGTCCAAACTTTAGCTACATTCTTCTCTTTAGCTAGTTTTTCATTTTCTTCTCTATCCCACCTAGCACGCAGTTCAGCCATCAATCTTATATTCTCATTAATTCTAACTTGGATGGCATTTGCTGTAGTAACAATTTTATTTTCAATATACCTATTAGGCATAACTTTCGATTTCAAAAGATCAACATCAGCAGCAAGACTATCGACTTTAGAAGCAAGTATATCAATTTTCCCAAGCTTTTCTTCAACAGATTTGTTAAAAGCAGTTTGTGTACTAATAAATTCTTTAAGCATGGCTTCAAGTCCAGGGGGTGTGTTCCTATTATTATTGTAAGAATTCCCATAAGAATTAGCATAACCGTTACCATTATTATTGTAACATCCCAAGTTTCAACAATATCAAACAAGAAAGACAATCTCCCCAAACTCAAAATTAGCAATTAACAAAAACTTTTTATATGCATATAGTGCCACACATAGTTTCTTGCATTTGAGTGATTTCTTTTGTGCAATTGCCATGATGAGTGTTAGTATGGTTAAACATTGCTATGTGAACCCTAAGCAATATCACTAAACCCTAATTTGAGGGGAATTAGAGAAAATGGGAAAAACCCATTTCTCACTCACATACACTTTATGCAAAATAGCAAATCCTCAACCAAGGCCATAATTGCTTGCTCCCTTGCTTCTAAAATACTTCAATAGGATAAACTAACACATTTGCATCCTTGGATCAAGAATCAAATACCAAGAAATCAAAAATCCTACATACATATGATATTGGTCACTTCTCCCCAAAATATTTTCTTCACCTCTTTACCCCCCTGGTTTTCTCAATTCTTGAACTAAACTTGGTCAACCAAAGCCATGTCATCCAAGACCATGTCAAGGTGAGCAACTTTGATGTTGACCATCATGTCTAGAGTTGACTAGGTTGACCAGAATAAAAGTGACAAGAGGGGATGCTGAAATAAAGTGAAGATCATGTCATTTTTGACATTTTGCAAAACAACTCCAAATTGAGTGCCACCACCACCAATACTTCACATTAATTATATAAATGAGATTCACCAAAAAGAATTTCAAAATTCAAAGAAAAACTTCATGCGGCCATTGTGTCGAACAGGTGGCAGGCATGAATTCAGTTTTGAGCTACACCCTTTTATCCACCGGTTTCTTCACTAAACCCCTTTAATTCTTGATCATTGCACTCTCTTACAACCCCTGCTTCACCCTAGTACATGCCCTGGTCGATTAAAGTGAGAGGAGAGGGAAAAGAAACCCTAGACTAATGCATACCGTGGCCATGCCGGCCACTTTGGCCACCATCTCTCCAGCCCTCCTTTCAACCCATGCCCTTGTCCTGGAGCCTCTCTGTCACTCAAGGAATCAAATGGTACAAGCCCCTGCAACGCCAACGCTCGGCATTGGCCAGAACGCGCGCGCCCAAAAGCATGCCAGGGCATGCCAGCCAACACGGTGAGCGCGCACTGGCCGCGCCAGTACGTCGCCCACTCGATCGCGACCGTCCTCGCCCTGCATCCCTACCGCGACGTTGAGCAGCTACTCCCCGCCCTCTACACGCTAGACGAGCACCCAGGCCTGCCCCTGCACCGTCGCCGTCGTCCTCGACCAAATGATGCCGCACGCCCCGTGACAAACCCTGCAAGCTCCCGAGCCATCCCGTCGCCTTTTCTCTGCGCCAGCTAGCCGTTGAGCATCGCCAGGACGACGCCTACAAGATGCCGTCCTCGCCTTGCCCTTTCGACCGACGGAGAGGCCACGCCGACGACGCTCCTTCGCAGCACCTCACGGCCTCCATCGCCTGCTATAAATAGAGCTCCTCAGCCCTCAAGTTCTTCACACACCTTGCTCCCCTCTCTTCTCTGAACACTCTCCCCACCTCAATTTAGCACCACCTCGCCGGAGCAGAAGCAATCGGGAGCTGAGGTCCGCCGGAGCCCGCGGAAGCTCTGCTTCGATTGGCGCCTCCCCGAGCGCCGCCGCTGCTCCCAGGGCTTCCTCATCTACTACATCTTCTCCGCGCCTACTGCCAGACCCCTGCAACGGCCTGGTACTCCCTCCCACCCCCTAGGCTCGCCGCCAGGGAGCTCGCCGCTCGTCGGAGACGACGACGCACACACGCCGTCGATCTCCGTTCTAATCTTACGGTCGAGATTGAAAATACCATTTCGCTGTTTAAAGAGTCGCCGATAGGTGGCCCCCACCTCGTCAGGGCAGCCCACCCGCACCGGTTGCTTGTTGCGCTGCGAAGTTCTTTTAAAATTCGTTTCGGCCCAGTAACGTTTCCCGTCTAGCCCATGAATTCAAATCTAGTTTTAATCTTTATTCAAAATGTGCTGCTGAAGGTTTAGTAAAATTTGAATAGTTTGAAATCGGCCAAACCAAATTTAGCAAACTTTATACCGTTGGAAAGCTCATGAATTTATCTATCCAATGCCACTGGCCCCACCTCCAATTTTATTGTAGATTTAATTTGATAAAAAAGACAAGACAGGGACTTTTGAACATTCAAACTTTATTTAAAATTTAACCAGAATAGATTTTTGAGTAATTCCAATTCTAATAAATCACAAATGATGTCCTATAATTGATTATGCAATAACATAAACATGTTGTTTGTATGATCATGGACTAGATCAAATAAAATGGCTATGTAGTCATTTCTAGAGCATTTGAAAGTGGAATTCAAACTCAACCCTAATATGAGAGCTACCTCTCATTTAAATTTTGATCCTAAGTACTAATAACCAGGGGGAATGACTTAGGCTAATGAACCCTTGAGAATTATTACTTAGAGATTTTAATTCATTTAAATATTAAGTACTAAAACTATGTGAAGTGTAGCACTTCAATTAAATTGTACTCACATATAATAGATATGAAATGTTGACTTTGGGTCAACCTATATTTCATACCTTATTATTATATGAAGAGATTAAAGCTTAATAAAAGGTTTTGAGAAGAAATGAATTCCTCTAAGGATCTACATACCAAATTTAAGGAATAGGAATAATGAGAGGAAATTATTTTCTTTCAAATAAAGACTAATCAACTAATCCACCATGCCATGTTTGATTGATGATAGGATTAGTGTGTGAACTCTTTGAGTGTTTCTAGTTTAGTATGTGAGCTTGGTTTAGTATTTATACCTCGTATTCGTATATAGACGCTAGTAACGAGGAATACCAAGAGGAGGAGGGCTACTCTCAGGAAGAAGAAGAGAACTTCGATAACTACCCAGCTCAAGGCAAGCTAACCCTTGCTAAACACAAGTGCTTAGCTCTACAAGAGCAAAGGCACCATCACCCTTTACTTTTATGTATTACCTATCCCATGTTTTTACTTACATTTACTTTTGCTTATTTATTTCAAAGTACCTTTTTGATTTATGATTCACTTGGTCTAGAGTAGAAAAATACTTGGAATAGATTAGCACCACTCAAAGCTAGATAGCACCCCTCATTTAGTTGCTAGTGCTAATCAATTAAAATTGACTACTCTAGATGGGAGCATGGTGAAGTGAAATGACTTTGAAAGAAAGTAAAGTGGAGGTGGATTTGAACAAGAGAAGATGGTGATTTTTGATAAAATTGATGATTGGGTTTGAATGCGATACCCTTCCAATTATACAAGTACCCCCACAATACCTGATTATGGGTAGGGCTTAACTAGAAACTTGTGTATTTTGGTATGGGTTCCCTCTGAACAAACATCATAGGGGTTACGCTGCGGCTGCCTCCGTTAAGTGTGGTTGATGTTGAAATGAGGTGAATGTACGGCCCAAGCCCTGTGCAGTTCCCGGGTTAACTGCGGTTTCCACCGGGAGGCCAAGCTCATGGGGAGAGGTGCTCATACTAGCATATATAAGTGAAAGGTTTCGATTGATGATCCGCGTACTGTGTTACGATAATTCGGGGTTATCCTCAACGGATGAAATCAAAAGTTGTGGCACAAGAGTACAACCTCTGCAGAGTGTAAACCTATTCGAATAGCCGTGTCCACGGTTACGGACGATTGGAAAGGCCATACTATCTCCGTTATCATTAAAATGTTTTGATTCTAGAAATGAATGGTGGATTTAAAGGTGACATTAGGGTGAACCATAATGAGTTGTGGGAATGACACTAATGTTCCCACTTGAGCTAGTCTAGCACATGTTAATGCTTTACCAAAGATTTATGAAACTAAAACTTGGCTTTATGCAAATAAACCTAGAGCTAAGCACCCCCTTATTGCACTTAATGAGTATTTATCATAGAGTTAGTTTGCGAGTACTTTAAAAAGTACTCATGGTTTTGCCCTGGCTATTCAAATGCCAGACTATGAAGGAGAGCACCAGTATCAGGATGACGGACAACAGGACGTCTACGATAACTAGGATCGTCTTCTAACGTCAAGCGTTGCCTGTGGAATAGATAGTCCACTACTACTTCGCTTCCGCTACTATTTGTGATGTTGAACAATATATTCGTGTAATATTGGATCATGTGATCTACGGTTGTAAGACAATATGTGTTGTAATAAATGATGACTCTATGCTACTTACTATTATGTCTCGCAAAAACCTTATTCCTGGGATTGCGATGTACGGCATAATAGGCATCTGGACTTAAAAATCCGGGTGTTGACAATTATAAGGATATGGCCTATAGTTATTACTAGAATTGTTCCGGTAAGCATTGTTGTTGAAATTATTATTTTTAATGAAGTTTACATCAACATGTTCTTCTTGTGCAACCAATGAAGCTAACGGAACATTATTAGAATCAATATTAGTCCTATCATTCACAAGCATAGACATAATAGCATCAATCTTATCACTCAAGGAAGAGGTTTCTTCGACAGAATTTACCTTCTTACTTTGTGGAGCTCTTTCCGTGTGCCATTCAGAGTAGTTGATCATCATATTATCAATAAGCTTTGTTGCTTCACCAAGAGTGATGGACATAAAGGTACCTCCAGCAGCTGAATCCAATAAATTCCGCGAAGAAAAATTTAGTCCTGCATAGAAGGTTTGGATGATCATCCAAGTAGTCAGTCCATGGGTTGGGCAATTTTTAACCAGAGATTTCATTCTTTCCCATGCTTGTGCAACATGTTCAGTATCTAATTGTTTAAAATTCATTATGCTACTCCTCAAAGATATAATTTTAGCAGGGGGATAATATCTACCAATAAAAGCATCCTTGCATTTAGTCCATGAATCAATACTATTCTTAGGCAGAGATAGCAACCAATCTTTAGCTCTTCCTCTTAATGAGAAAGGGAACAATTTTAATTTTATAATGTCACCATCTACATCTTTATATTTTTGCATTTCACATAGTTCAACAAAATTATTAAGATGGGCAGCAGTATCATCAGAACTAACACCAGAAAATTGCTCTCGCATAACAAGATTCAGTAAAGCAGGTTTAATTTCAAAGAATTCTGCTGTAGTAGCAGGTGGAGCAATAGGTGTGCATAAGAAATCATTATTATTTGTGGTTGTGAAGTCACACAACTTAGTATTTTCAGGGGTACCCATTTTAGCTGTAGTAAATAAAGCAAACTAGATAAAGTAAATGCAAGTAACTAATTTTTTTGTGTTTTTGATATAGCAAACAAGATAGCAAATAAAGTAAAACTAGCAACTAATTTTTTTGTATTTTGATTTAGTGCAGCAAACAAAGTAGTAAATAAAACTAAGCAAGACAAAAACAAAGTAAAGAGATTGGGAAGTGGAGACTCCCCTTGCAGCGTGTCTTGATCTCCCCGGCAACGGCACCAGAAAAAGTTGCTTGATACGCGTACAACACGCGTCCGTTGGGAACCCCAAGAGGAAGGTGTGATGCGTACAGCGGCAAGTTTTCCCTCAGTATGAAACCAAGGTTTATCGAACCAGTAGGAGCCAAGAAGCACGTTGAAGGTTGATGGCGGCGGGATGTAGTGCGGCGCAACACCAGAGATTCCGGCGCCAACGTGGAACCTGCACAACACAACCAAAGTACTTTGCCCCAACGAAACAGTGAGGTTGTCAATCTCACCGGCTTGCTGTAACAAAGGATTAACTGTATTGTGTGGAAGATGATTGTTTGCAGAAAACAGTAGAACAGTATTGCAGTAAATTGTATTTCAGTATAGAGAATTGGACCGGGGTCCACAGTTCACTAGAGGTGTCTCTCCCATAAGATAAACAGCATGTTGGGTGAACAAATTACAGTTGGGCAATTGACAAATAGAGAGGGCATGACCATGCACATACATATTATGATGAGTATAGTGAGATTTAATTGGGCATTACGACAAAGTACATAGACCACTATCCAGCATGCATCTATGCCTAAAAAGTCCACCTTCAAAGTTATCATCCGAACCCCTCCAGTATTAAGTTGCTAACAACAGACAATTGCATTAAGTATTGCGCGTAATGTAATCAGTGACTACATCCTTGAACATAGCACCAATGTTTTATCCCTAGTGGCAACAGCACATCCATAACCTTAGAGGTTCTTGTCACCCCTCCAGATTCACGGAGACATGAACCCACTATCGAGCATAAATACTCCCTCTTGGAGTTACTAGCATCAACTTGGCCAGAGCATCTACTAATAACGGAGAGCATGCAAGATCATAAATAACACATAGACATAACTTTGATAATCAACATAACAAGTATTCTCTATTCATCGGATCCCAACAAACGCAACATATAAAATTACAGATAGATGATCTTGATCATGTTAGGCAGCTCACAAGATCCGACAATGAAGCACAATGGGGAGAAGACAACCATCTAGCTACTGCTATGGACCCATAGTCCAGGGGTATACTACTCACACATCACTCCGGAGGCGACCATGGCGGCGTAGAGTCCTCCGGGAGATGAATCCCCTCTCCGGCAGGGTGCCAGAGGCGATCTCCTGAATCCCCCAAGATGGGATTGGCGGCGGCGGCGTCTCAGTAAGGTTTTCCGTATCGTGGCTCTCGGTACTGGGGGTTTCGCGACGGAGGCTTTAAGTAGGCGAAAGGGCAAGTCAGGAGGCGGCACGAGGGGCCCACACCCTAGGTCGGCACGGCCAGGGCTTGGGCCGCGCCGCCCTATGGTGTCGCCACCTCGTGGCCCCACTTCGTCTCCTCTTCGGTCTTCTGGAAGCTTCGTGGCAAAATAGGACCCTGGGCGTTGATTTCGTCCAATTCCGAGAATATTTCGTTACTAGGATTTCTGAAACCAAAAACAGCAGAAAACAAAGAATCGGCACTTCGGCATCTTGTTAATAGGTTAGTCCCAGAAAATGCACGAATATGACATAAAGTGTGCATAAAACATGTAGATAACATCAATAATGTGGCATGGAACATAAGAAATTATCGATACGTCAGAGACGTATCAAATACCAGCTTCAAGAAGTCGTAATACCTCATTTCTTACCACATCCTTTATTTTAGGAATTAGACGACGCTGAGGTTCAACAACAGGCTTCACATCATCTTCCATATTGATGGCGTGCTGGCAAATAGAGGGAGAAATCCCCTTCAAGTCATCAAGAGTGTAGCCAATAGCACCTCGGTGTTTCTTCAATATTTCCAATAGCCTTTCTTCTTCAAACTCTGTAAGCTTAGAACTAATAATAACATGATATATTTTCTTATCATCAATATGAGCATATTTAAGATTATCAGGCAATGGTTTTAAATCAAAGACAGGATCTTCCTTTGGTGGCGGTGTTGTACCCAGATCTTCCACCGGTAAATCATGCTTAAGAATAGGTTGGCGGAGAAAAATTTCCTCAAGCTCATCTCTTTCTCTCCTAAAAACTTCACTCTCGCTATTCTCCAAATGTTGCTGCAAAGGATTATTAGGAACAAGAACAATAGATGCACACTGTTCCATTTTAAAATCATTATTAGGCAAATCAACTTTATAAGGAGTTTTGGTAAATTTAGAGAAGTTAAACTCATAAGATTCACCAGCAAATTTAGTCAAAATTTTCACTTTCTTGCAATCTATAATAGCTCCACAAGTATTTAGAAAAGGTCTACCAAAAATGATAGGACAATAACCACTAGCAGCAGAACCAAGTACCAAAAAGTCAGCAAGATATTTAATCTTACCACATAGAACTTCCACATCTCGAACAACACCAATTGGAGAAATAGTTTCTCTATTAGCCAGCTGAATAACCACATCAATATCTTCAAGTTCACAAGAACCAATTTCGTGCATAATCTCCGTGTAAAGCTCATAAGGAATAGCACTAATACTTGCACCAATATCACATAAACCATAATAGCAATGATCACCAATTCTAACAGATAGCATAGGAACACTAGCTTGCTTGGGTTTATTAGGATGTGAAACAATATTAGAAGCATCTTCACAGAAAATAATATGACCATCCTCCAAATTTTCAGTCACAAGATCTTTAACTATTGCAACAGCAGGTTCAACTTTTATTTGTTCTTCATGTTCTATAGGTTTCTTTTCACTTTTATGAACCGCACTATTTATAACAGAGTACTCCTTCATTTTAGCAGGGAAAGGAGTTTTTTCAATATAAGCTTCAGGAATAACATGATCAACAGTTTCAACTACAACGCATTTATTAATAGATGAATCAATTTTATCTTTATACGGTTCATGATACTTATCAAAATTCTTCTTAGGCAATTCATAATGAGAGGCAAAAGCTTTATAAAGATTTGCAGCAACTTGAGAATCAAGACCATAAGTAGCACTCATATTACGAAATTTATCAGTATCCATAAAAGCTTCAATGCATTTATAATCATAATTTATACCTGATTCTCTATCTTTGTCGATCTCCCATCCTTCGACATTTTCCCTGGATCCGATTGAGAAGGTCCCTTTTAAACTCTTCTTTGTTGCGCGTGAATGATCCAGAACAAGAAGTATCCAGCAAGGTCTTGTCTTCAAAAGAAAGTATTGCATAGAAATTATCAATAATAACATTACCAGGAAGCTCATGAATGGGGCATTTGAGCATTAAAGACTTCAATCTCCCCCAAGCTTGGGCAATGCTCTCTCCATCGTGAGGCCAAAAATTATATATGCGATTCCGATCCTTGTGAATTTCACTTGGAGGATAGAACTTAGAATAAAACCGGGGCACAATATCATTCCATTCAAGAGAATCCCCATTATCCAGTAATTTATACCAATGCGCCGCTTTACCAGACAGCGATATAGAGAATAGTTTCTTCCTCACTTCATCCATAGCAATACCTGCACACTTGAATAAACCGCATAATTCATGTAAGAACGGTAAATGATCTCCAGGGTGGACAGTTCCATCCCCTGTATAACGGTTACCCACTACGCATTCAATAATTTTCATAGGTATTTTGTATGGTATCTCTTCCTTACCTGGCGCCTCGTCCACTACCTTTGCAGTAGTAGCGGATTTCCCAAATAAACATTCAAGAGGAGATCTCTCCATAATGAATTATGGCAGCAGGCAGAAATAAAATCAGCACAAACAGTAGAAGTTTCCCTTACCAATTCCACTTACCAATAGCACTTCACTCCCCGGCAACGGCGCCAGAAAATAGTCTTGATGACCCACAAGTATAGGGGGTGTATCGTAGTATCTTCGATAAGTAAGAATGTCGATCCCAACGAGGAGCAGAAGGTGTTGACAAGCAGTTTCGATGAAGGATTCACTGTAAATGCTCACAGACAAGTATTCAGGGGGTTTTGATGTAACAGTTGAATAAAGTACGAGTAAGTAAAGTGCGAGAGTAACAATTGCAGCAAGTGGCCCAATCCTTTTTAGCACAAAGGACAAGCCGGGTTGTTTACTTATAATGACCAAACGTTCTCGAGGATACACGGGATTTTAGTCTAGTGCTTTCGCTACATACGGCTAAATAATCTTCATTGTTTTGATAAGTGTTGTGTGGGTGAACCTATGCTAATGTACCGCCCTTCCTAGGACTAATACATACTTGTGATTATACCCCTTGCAAGCATCCGCAACTACAAGAAAGTAATTAAGAATAAATCTAACCACAGCCTTAAACTCTGAGATCCTTCTATCCCTCCTGCATCGATATACCAACGGGGGTTTAGGTTTCTGTCACTCCGGCAACCCCGCAATCGGCAAACGAATACAAGATGCATTCCCCTAGGCCCATAAAGGTGAAGTGTCTTGTAGTCGACGTTCACATGACACCACTAGAAGAATAACACCACAACTTAAATATCATAACATTGAATATTACTCAACCATAATTCACTACTAACATTTAGACTTCACCCATGTCCTCAAGAACTAAGCGAACTACTCACGAGACATCATATGGAACATGATCAGAGGTGATATGATGATGAATAACAATCTGAACATAAACCTTGGTCCAACAGTTTCACTCAATAGCATCAACAACAAGTAGAAATCGATACCGGGAGAGTTTCCCCTATCAAACAATCAAGATTAAACCCAAATTGCTATGGCGGTGACGATGTCCAGCGGTGGAGACAGCGGTGATGATGGTGGAGATGATGATGATGGTGATGGAGATGATGTCCAGCTCGATGACGGTGACGATGGCGTCGATTTCCCCCTCCGGGAGGGAATTTCCCCGGCGGATCTCAGCCGCCGGAGAGCTCTTTTCTCTCTGGTGTTCTCCGCCCCGCAGAGGCGGCTGTAACTCTTCGCGAGGTACCCTCTGTGGCTTAGGTCTTCGGGACGAAGGATTTCGCGAAGAAAAGGAGGCGAGAGGGGCTGTGGGGCCCTCTCCTCACCAGGTGGCGCGGCCAGGCCATGGGCCGCGCCGGCCTGTGGTCTGGCCCCACCTTGCGCCCTCTCGGCTCCCCCTTCTGGCTTCCTTCGTCATCTGGAAAAATAGGATTTTTTGTATAATTTCCTTCCACAGTTGATCTTCCGAAATATTGCGTTCTGACGGTGCTTTTTCCAGCAGAATCCTGGCTCCGGTGCTTGATCCTCCAATAATGATGAAACATGCAAAATAGATGAAATAACATAAGTATTAAGTCCAAATATGAAATATATCAATGAATAACAGCAAATTATGATACAAAATAGTGATGCAAATTGGATGTATCAGCCTACAGCGGGGGAATTACTCACACATGGATGGGGGAAACATGGCTGGTCGATGGAGAGGCGTCAGTGGTGATGATGGCGATGATCTCCTCCAATTCCCCGTCCCGGCGGAGTGCCATAACAGAGACTTCTGGCCCCCGAGACGGAGTTTCGCGATGTGGCGGCGTTCTGGAGGGTTTCTGGCGACTTCGACTTCTTGGTCGCGATTTTTAGATCGAACCCCTTAAGTAGTCCAGAGGGGGGCGTCGGAGGCCAGCCGAGGGGGCCACACACTAGGGCGGCGCGCCCCCCTGGGCCGCGCCGGCCTGTTGTGTGGGGCCCTCGGGCCTCCACCTGGCTTGCCCTTCTGGCTCCCTGAGTATTCTTGTAAAATAGGCCCATTGATATAAATTCCGAGGATTTTCCCAAAAGTTGAATTTCTGCACAAAAACAAGACACCAGAGCAATTCTGCTGAAAACAACGTTAGTCCGCGTTAGTTGTATCCAAAACACACAAATTAGAGGCAAAACAATAGCAAAAGTGTTCGGGAAAGTAGATACGTTTTGGACGTATCAACTCCCCCCAAGCTTAGCTTATTGCTTGTCCTCAAGCAATTCAGTTAACAACTGAGTGCGATAAAAGAACTTTCACGAACACATTTGCTCATATGATGTAAATATTCTCATGATATGGCTAATACTTAGGCAATTCATAATAAGGTTCATGTAAATAAGATCATCTAATAGCTATGTCAATCATGGAAAGGTACCAACAATTAATAATAAGCATCATGAATCATGTCTATAAGCAGGATTGCAATGTTCATAAAAGGGTATGATAAAGTGGTATCTCGCTTGCCCATATTTGATCAGCAAAACATAAATGCTCAGGCACCTCTGAAGTTCATAGAAAGACTAGAAATAGTGATTGTCAAAGATAAAAGCATCAAAGTTATACCGCAATCAATCATATTTTGAGACAAGCATATTATACTAAGAATGACAGTTGTGCTCCCAAGAAAGTGCTCAAAGAAAGGATGGAGACACAACATAAAAGTAAAAGATTGACCCTTCGCAGAGGGAAGCAGGGATTAACATGCGCTAGAGCTTTTCATTTTTAAAACAGGAGTAAAATTATTTTGAGAGGTGTTTGTTGTTGTCAACGAATGGTAATGGGTACACCAACTACCTCGCCAACCGGAATTTCAAGAGCGGCTCCCATGAAGGACGTTATCTCTACCAGCAAAGTAGATCATCCCTCTTCTCTTTTGTTTACACACGTATTTTAGTTTTATTATGAGTGACACTCCCCCCAACCAAGCCATGGCTAACCGAATCCTCGGGTGCCTTCCATCAATCACATACCATGGAGGAGTGTCTATTTGCAAAATTAAGTTGCTTACTGATGAATCAGAGCAAAAGATGTGAAGAGAATTATTAATGAAGTTTGATTAATCGGGGCTGGGAACCCCATTTCCAGCTCTTTTTGCAAAATTATTGGATAAGCGGATGTGCCACTAGTCCATAATGAAAGTCCGTCAAGAGTACATGACAAGGTTGAAAGTTAAACACCACATACTTCCTCATGAGCTATGAAACATTAACATAAATTGAGAAGCATTTTGAAGGTTTAAAGGTAGCGCATGAGAATTTACTTGGAATGGTTTGAAATGCCATGCATAGGTATTTATGGTGGACACTTTGGAACAACTTGGTTTTCAGGTGTTTGGAAGCACGAGCAGCGTTCCCGCTCAGTACAAGTGAAGGCTAGCAATAGACTAGGGAGCGACAAATCAAGAGAGCAGTAACTATCATAATCATGCTTGCGGCAAAATAAATTAACGGAGGCATAAAAGTGATACAAGAAATCTGAAGCAATGTAGATCATAGAGGCTTAATTGACTTTTGTTCAGTCATATGCATGCGTGAGCACGTGCCAAGTCGATACAAATGAATTATTCAGAGGAGGATACCACAATGTCATACCTACTTATGAATAAAACAATGCAAGCAAACATCCATGACATGCTACTCATATTAATAAATTGGAGCTAAACATGAGAGATCATGAACTACTAGACATTCTTAAATGGCATATACCTCACATGAACCAACTAAGCATGCTCACATGGATGAGTATATGTACAAAAATGAAAACAAATAGAGTTCATACCAGCCTCTCACCACAATCCAATTATCGTAGATCGTCATTATTGCCTTTCACTTGCATAGCTTGGATAATATGAAATGAAAACCACGCTCCAGCCACCGAAGACCATTGAACTCAAGATGAACTTTACAAACCAAAGAAGAACAGCAAATATTTTTGGTGTTTTCGAATTGGAAACAAGAACAAAAGGAAACAAGCAAACAAAGCAAAATCTTTTTGGATTTTCTTATAGCAAACCAACAATAGCAAATAAAGCAAAATAAATGCAAGAAACCAAAACAAACAAATGGTGAAGAGAAACAACAGAAATATTTTTGGTATTTTTGTGTTTTAGGAAAGAAACAAAGCAAAAACAAGAAATGGCAAACTAGAAAAGTCACATAAACACAAAGCAGCAGGAATTCGTCAAACTTGATAGCAGTACAGTACTCTATTTTTAATAAATTCTTCCACTACTCAAATAGAAAAGTGTTCAACTAATGAAAATTAGATAACAACCTGGGGAACATGCAAAAAAATTGGCTTCGCAAAATATCGTCCTGGCTATTTTTGAGAAATTTTTTTTGGTAACAGTCCAGAATCTGTTTTCAGGCAGCACTTCCCCAAATATCATCTCCCTCTCATTAGAAAACCACTCAAAGAAACTAAACAAGTATATACAAGTATCCAGCAACCATAATATGCAAAGAATGAGTGATGCCGGTATACCTCCCCCCAAGCTTAGGCTTTTGGCCTAAGTGGAGTTCAATCCCATGGTGCCCATGAAGTAGCACCTCCGTAGTACGACGAAGATGGATCATATTCCGGGTATGTGCTAGAAGAAGCACCCGGATACGTGACGGTGTAGTCGTAGGAGGGCTCGGCGTCCTCGGAGTCATGATGCTGGTGGAAGCCTTGTATCTTCATTTTCTCCTCCACCTCCTCCTTAGAGCGCGACCATGGTTCTCTGTCAATACTGAACAAATCTGGTTGGGGCAAAGGAATTTCCTTCTCATCCCCATCAGCAAACAACATTCTATAGACCAAATTATCTGAAGTAGAATCAGCGGTAACAAAATGATGGCTCTTCATAGCAGCAATATCAAGCCTCCTAGGAGTTAATGGCACATCATGAGAGTCAAGAGGAAGTTTTAAATGTGCTAAAATGCGCGATGCAATAGTTCCTCCAAAAATAGGCCCCCTGTTAGACAAGCGGCGAGCAATAAGAGAACCTAGATGATAAGGTGTCTCTCCAGTAAGTGCAGCAATTAAGAAAGCAAGATGGTAGCTAGAAATATTGCTAGTGTTCTCCCTACCAAGAATGCTAGTAGCAATGTAATAGGCAAAATACTTAATGGCGGGGAGTTGGATGTTCCTCATCTTGCCACGCTGAATGGTGCGACAATCATCATTGGTGATCCCTCGATAGAGCTCCAACAAGACTCTGGGGTTGTCCTCAATTTTCCTTGCTGTACCTATAGGGGCAATACCCAATGCAACACAAAATTCTTCCAATTTCATAGTAATAGCATCACCATAAATCTTGAATGCAACTGTCGGGCCATAGTGCTTGTTGTGGAACTTGAAGCTCTCGACAAAGATTTTGGTGAGCATGTAGAATTGCTCCCTTTCATCTCCCACGTAGGCGGCTAAGCCCGCCTTGTTAACGAGGGTAAAGAAATCATCCAGCAACCCTGCATTACTCAAAAAGTCATAACATGGGAAAGATGAAGCGTTAGGAACTCCATTGTCTTCTTCGGGCTCGAAGCTTGGCGTGATGACATCCTCATTGTAGGATCGCCTGAATCGGGTGGCGGTCCTAGAGGGCCTTCCGGAGCTGGTTGTCTCTCTCTCAAACACTTCTCCAAAGTTGAAATTATCCATCTTCCTTTTCTGAAATTTTTCAACAAACATTATAAAATTTGATTTGGTGACATATAATTGAGGGGAACTACCATAGGAACTTGCTAGAGTACTAATCATGCATCAAAACTAGTTTATACAACTTAGAACAAGCATGTAAGCTCACTAAACATGTTACCTACAGCAGCAAAATATTCAAGATATACTCAACCAAACAAAATTCTACTTTGATAATCGGAGGAGTCACATACCGGAGAGCAAATGTGCCAAATTTCAGACAGAAATCTGGGCTGAGCAAAGAGATCGAGAAATCCTGAGCTCTTGAGCAAAAACGCGAGTGAGAGAAAGCTGGTGCTGATTTTTTCGGGAGAGAGAAGAGTGTGGGAGGAAGAGATGCTGAAGTGGGGCAAAGGGGGACGCACACACCAGGGTGGCGCGCCCCCCTTGCTGGCCGCGCCGGCCTGTGGGGTGCCACCCTGGGGTGCCCCACTGATCATCCCAGTGCTCCTGTGCATTTTCGAAAAATAGGACCAACGGTATAATTTTTATGAATTTTTGAAAACTTTGAAAAATGCACATTTCTGGGTATTAAGTTTATTATTACTGGACAGGAATTTTTTTGAAATCTCTAATTAGCTAAGGAACTTTGCAAATCAAAAGTGCTACAGCAAGTAAGACAAGTGGAGGAAGAAAGAGATGTTGTTTACCTCCTCTATGCATATAAAAAGGGGTATTTGTTAACAAGGTTGATCAAGTCTTGCTACCAAATAAATTTTACATAGCATACGAAGAAATAAACCTCAAATCAATCATGTTACCTTGAATTGTATTGATATGGATCCAATCATAAGATTTTGATAACCTTCTTTAGGCTCATATATAGGACAATCGATAGTTCCAACTTTGATAGTTCTCACATTAGAAATAGTATTAACTCCACATACTTTATCAATCCTCTTGGGAAAATAAACGGTATGCTCCTTATCATCAACATTGAAAGTAACCTTTCCTTTATTGCAATCAATAACAGCCCCTGCGGTGTTAAGAAAAGGTCTCCCAAGAATAATAGACATATTATCATCTTCAGGCATTTCCAACACAACAAAATCAGTTAATATCAAGCAGTTATTAGTAACTTGAGCAGGAACATCCTCACATATACCAACATGAATAGCAGTAGATTTATCAGCCATTTGCAAAGATATATCAGTAGGTATCAACTTATCTAAGTAAAGTCTCTTATAAAGAGAAAAAGGCATAACACTAACACCGGCTCCCAAGTCACATAGAGCAGTTTTAACATAATTATTCTTAATAGAACAAGGAATAGTAGGTATACCTGGGTCGCCCAACTTCTTTGGAACTTTGCCATTGAAAGAGTAATTAGCAAGCATAGTGGAAATCTCCTCATTGGGGATTTTCCTCTTGTTAGTGACAATATCTTTCATATACTTTGAATAAGGAGGCAATTTAATAGCATCAGTCAAAGGGATTTGCAAGAATAAAGGTTTCATCCAATCACAAAATTTATTATAGTGTTCTTCTTCCTTTGATTTTAGTTTCTTAGCAGGAAAAGGCATTTGATTTTGTACCCAAGGTTCCCTTTCATTACCATGTTTCTTAGCAATAAAATCTTCTTTAGTATACTTTTTATTTTTAGCATGCTTTTCAGGTTCATCTTCAACCTCTTCTTTATCAGAAGCATCATTCTTATCATTATTGTTACCATTATCATGTTCATTACCACTTTCAGTTTCAGCATCAGAAATAGAAATACTATTAGGATCATTAATAGGTTCAGAGGATTCTACAACATTTTTATGTTTCTTCTTCTTTTTCTTAGAAGGAGCACTAGTTTCAATTCGTTGAGAATCTTGTTCAATTCTTTTGGGATGCCCTTCAGGATATAGAGGATCCTGGGTAGAGACACCGCCTCTAGTTGTTACTTCATAAGCATGTTTCTCTTTAGAATTATTTTTTAACAAGTCATTTTGCACTTTAGTGAGTTGATCAATTTGAGTTTGAACCATTTGAAAATGTTTAACAAGCATCTTAACATCATTGGAGGTTCTCTCCACAATATCATGTAAATTGCTAATAGCTTGAGAATTTTCCATTAGATGATTCCCTACTCTCATATTAAAATTTTCTTGCTTAACAATATAATTATCAAACTCATCTAAGTATTGAGCAGGAGGTTTTGAATACGGAATATCTTCCCTAGTAAAGCGTTGAAGAGAGTTTACCTCAATCATGGATGAAGGGGGAATTATCTCACATATATCTTCTATGGGAGGTAGATTCTTCACATCTTCGGATTTAATACCTTTCTCCTTGAGAGACTTCTTGGCTTCCCTCATATCTTTATCATTTAATTTAATCAAACCTCTCTTCTTCAATATTGGCGTCGGAGTTGGTTTAGGTATAGTCCAATCATCATGATTCCGGCCTATTTTAGCCAAGAATTCTTCAGCTTCTTCTGGAGTTCTTTTCCTGAAAACACAACCAGCACAACTATCCAAATATGCCCTAGACTCAACGGTTAGTCCACTATAGAATATATCAAGTAAATCATGCTTCTCCAATTCATGTCTAGGTCGAGCCCTGATAAGAGAGCAAAATCTTGCCCATGCTTCAGGCAATTTCTCTCCATCTTCCTGGTCAACGCTATAAATTTTCTGTAAAGCAGCATGTTGAGCACTAGCAGGAAAGTATTTCCGAAAGAAAACATCAAGTAAATCACCTGGACTTTTAATAGAACCAGGAGGCAAATTATTATACCAAGTTTTAGCATCATCCTTTAATGAGAAAGGAAAAAATTTAGCAACGAAATAAGTACGCATCTTAACATCATCAGAAAACAATCTACTCATAGAAGAGAGTTCATTCATGTGTTCTACATCACTTTCTTTTTCAGTACCACAAAAGGGTGTTTTCTCAACAATAGCTATATGAGATAGATTGAGAGAAAAATCATAATCTTTATCCTTAATGCATATAGGAGATGTGGCAAATTTAGGATCAGGAGATAGCTTATGTCTAACCGTATATTGTGCGAGAAACTTTTTAATTTTTCTTGCATCAGTAATAGCATTGCATTTATCAATAAAATCATCATTAAGTTCCACATAATCCTCATCAGGATCATCACTAGAATAATCAAGTTCAGGTGAATTAACAGGTGTAGCAGCATTAGGAGTTTCAGTATTTTCAATTTGTCTAGACCTAGCAATTGTAGCATCTAGAAAGGATCCCAATGAACCACTATCATCAAGCACAGCAGAAACATTATCAATATTATGAGAATTTTCAGATTCAGCAGAAGTACCCGCAAGTGAAGATTGCGGCGGTGAAACAAGTTGACTTATCACAGAGGGTGAATCAAGAGTAGCAGCGGTACTTAGAGTTGTACCTTTTCTTGTAGTGGATGGTAATATGGCGACTTTAGTATCGCGAGTTTACCCATGATGGAGAATTTGCAGCGAACAATATCAATCCAAGTGAACTTCCAAATAAAGCTATGCTCCCCGGCAACGGCGCCAGAAAACAGTCTTGATGACCCACAAGTATAGGGGATCGCAGCAGTCTTCGCGGGTAGTAAAACCCAATTTATTGATTCGACACAAGGGGAGACAAAGAATACTTGAAAGCCTTAACAGCGGAGTTGTCAATTCAGCTGCACCTGGAAACAGACTTGCTCGCAAGAGTTTATCAGTAGTAACAGTTTTATAGCAGTAGCAGTAGTGAAATAACAGCACAAGAGTAACACGGACAGCAGTAGTGATTATAGTAAACAGCAGGATTGATACGCGTACAGCACGCGTCCGTTGGGAACCCCAAGAGGAAGGTGTGATGCGTACAGCGGCAAGTTTTCCCTCAGTATGAAACCAAGGTTTATCGAACCAGTAGGAGCCAAGAAGCACGTTGAAGGTTGATGGCGGCGAGATGTAGTGCGGCGCAACACCAGGGATTCCGGCGCCAACGTGGAACCTGCACAACACAAACCAAGTACTTTGCCCCAACGAAACAGTGAGGTTGTCAATCTCACCGGCTTGCTGTAACAAAGGATTAGATGTCTAGTGTGGATGATGATTGTTTGCAGAAAACAGTAGAACAAGTATTGCAGTAGATTGTATTTCAGTATAGAGAATTGGACCGGGGTCCACAGTTCACTAGAGGTGTCTCTCCAATAAGATAAATAGCATGTTGGGTGAACAAATTACAGTTGGGCAATTGACAAATAGAGAGGGCATGACCATGCACATACATATTATGATGAGTATAGTGAGATTTAATTGGGCATTACGACAAAGGACATAGACCGCTATCCAGCATGCATCTATGCCTAAAAAGTCCACCTTCAGGTTATCATCCGAACCCCCTCCAGTATTAAGTTGCTAACAACAGACAATTGCATTAAGTATTGCGCGTAATGTAATCAATAACTACATCCTCGGACATAGCATCAATGTTTTATCCCTAGTGGCAACAGCACATCCATAACCTTAGAGGTTTCTCTCACTCCCCCAGATTCACGGAGACATGAACCCACTATCGAGCATAAATACTCCCTCTTGGAGTTATTAGCATCAACTTGGCCAGAGCATCTACTAATAACGGAGAGCATGCAAGATCATAAACAACACATAGATATAAATTGATAATCAACATAACATAGTATTCTCTATTCATCGGATCCCAACAAACACAACATATAGAATTACAGATAGATGATCTTGATCATGTTCGGCAGCTCACAAGACCCGACAATTAAGCACAATGAGGAGAAGACAACCATCTAGCTACTGCTATGGACCCATAGTCCAGGGGTAGACTACTCACACATCACTCCGGAGGCGACCATGGTGGCGTAGAGTCCTCCGGGAGATGATTCCCCTCTCCGGCAGGGTGCCGGAGGCGATCTCCTGAATCCCCCGATATGGGATTGGCGGCGGCGGCGTCTCTGGAAGGTTTTCCGTATCGTGGCTCTCGGTACTGGGGGTTTCGCGACGAAGGCTATTTGTAGGCGGAAGGGTAGGTCAGGGGGCGTCGCGAGGGGCCCAGGAGACAGGTCGGCGCGGCCAAGGGTGGGGCCGCGCCGCCATACCCCCTGGCCACCTCGTGGCCCCACTTCGTTGACTCTTCGGTCTTCTGGAAGCTTCGTGGCAAAATAGGCCCCTGGGCGTTGATTTCGTCCAATTCCGAGAATATTTCCTTACTAGGATTTCTGAAACAAAAAACAGTAGAAAACAGCAACTGGCTCTTCGGCATCTTGTTAATAGGTTAGTTCCAGAAAATGCATAAATATGACATAAAGTATGCATAAAACATGTAGATATCATCAATAATGTGGCATGGAACATAAGAAATTATCGATACGTCGGAGACGTATCAGCATCCCCAAGCTTAGTTTCTGCTCGTCCCGAGCAGGTAAACGATAAACAAAGATAATTTCTGGAGTGACATGCCATCATAACCTTGATCATACTATTGTAAGCTTATGTAATGAATGCAGCGATCAAAACAATGTAAATGACATGAGTAAACAACTGAATCATATAGCAAAGACTTTTCATGAATAGTACTTTCAAGACAAGCATCAATAAGTCTTGCATAAGAGTTAACTCATAAAGCAATAATTCATAGTAGAGGTATTGAAGCAACACAAAGGAAGATTAAGTTTCAGCGGTTGCTTTCAACTTATAACATGTATATCTCATGGATATTGTCAATGTAAAGTAATATAACAAGTGCAATATGCAAGTATGTAGGAATCAATGCACAATTCACACAAGTGTTTGCTTCTTGAGGTGGAGAGAGATAGGTGAACTGACTCAACATAAAAGTAAAAGAATGGTCCTTCAAAGAGGAAAGCATCGATTGCTATATTTGTGCTAGAGCTTTGGTTTTGAAAACAAGAAACAATTTTGTCAACGGTATTAATAAAGCATATGTGTTATGTAAATTATATCTTACAAGTTGCAAGCCTCATGCATAGTATACTAATAGTGCCTGCACCTTGTCCTAATTAGCTCGGATTACCTGGATTATCATCGCAATGCACATGTTTTAACCAAGTGTCACAAAGGGGTACCTCTATGCCGCCTGTACAAAGGTCTAAGGAGAAAGCTCGCATCGGATTTCTCGCTATTGATTATTCTCAACTTAGACATCCATACCGGGACAACATAGACAACAGATAATGGACTCCTCTTTTATGCATAAGCATTCAACAACAATTAATTTTCTCATATGAGATTGAGGATATATGTCCAAAACTGAAACTTCCACCATGGATCATGGCTTTAGTTAGCGGCCCAATGTTCTTCTCTAACAATATGCAATGCTCTAACCATTTTAGTGGTAAATCTCCCTTACTTCAGACAAGACGAACATGCATAGCAACTCACATGATATTCAACAAAGAGTAGTTGATGGCGTCCCCAGGAACATGGTTATCGCACAACAAGCAACTTAATAAGAGATAAAGTGCATAAGTACATATTCAATACCACAATAGTTTTTAGGCTATTTGTCCCATGAGCTATATATTGTAAAGGTAGAGGATAGAAATTTAAAGGTAGCACTCAATCAATTTACTTTGGAATGGCGTAGAAATACCATGTAGTAGGTAGGTTTGGTGGACACAAATGGCATAGTGGTTGGCTCAAGTATTTGGATGCATGAGAAGTATTCCCTCTCGATACAAGGTTTAGGCTAGCAAGGCTATTTGAAACAAACACAAGGATGAAGCGGTGCAGCAAGACTCACATAAAAGATGTATTGAAAACATTATAAGACTCTACACCGTCTTCCTTGTTGTTCAAACTCAATACTAGAAATTATCTAGACCTTAGAGAGACCAAATATGTGTTGATCGCCAAAACCCACCGGCGGGCAGCGGCCTGTCAACACGGTAGAGCCGGGAAGAGCCTAGAGCTGCGGCTGGCTGAGACCCCTCCGAGCGACGGCCCGCAATGCTCTTCTGGTCACACGCGGCGATGCGAAGTGCAAGGGCGTGCCACCTGACCTATACCTGGTCAGGAAGGTGATGGGGATGCCTCGCTTAGTTCCTGCATGGCATACACGTAAACATTAAATACGAGCCTCGATCGGCTCTCAGGTTATCCTGTGAATCGGCTCAAAGAGCCGATCCACCCATGATTCGTACGGGGTGCACGAATACTTGGTGATCCTGCTTGATCAAGATAAAGCTAATGAGATCTACGACGATTTAGGGTTTTCACCGCATAATCGGATCATCCTACTCCAGGTTGGGCCTCGCGGCCACGCACGGTGCTCATAAGCCGATCCTAAACAAGGCCAAAACACCAACATGATGTTGATCCTCGGAACATCCTGTTTAGGACTTGCGAACGCCACCCTACGTGCCACTGGATCCTCCCCCCCTTTGTAAGGCCTAACTATTGCAGATATTAAACTAATCCTTGCATAACAAGGAGCAACCGTAACGGATCAGATCTACTAAATGATGAACAAGCAGGGTGCCGCCCCCACACCTGAGACAGGCGTGAGGACGGCTAGATATGCAAGGGTTGCACTACGTAAGCACGTTTATACGAAGAGCTATGCTAACCCTAACACATCTATGATAACTACGTTGCCTGCCATCAAAGACGCTTCAGTACGGGCAACGCATGAACAACGTGGAGCTTGTGCTGCCTAGATCGCAAGATGCGATCTAGGCAGCATGTCGCTTACCTGATTGAAACCCTCGAGACGAAGGAGTTGGCGATGCGCCGAGATTGGTTTGTTTTTGGGGTGAACGTTGTGTTGTTGTTTATTCCATAAACCCTAGATACATATTTATAGTCCAGGGGACTTTCTAATTCGGACGTGCACCTAACCGTGCACAGGTAAAACTCTAACTTCTAACTTAAGATACGATCTAATAAATTACAGATAAATGGGCAACCTAGCCCAACTTCGCATAAAAGGCCGATCTTCGTGTTCTCTCCATATATAACCTTCAAGCTTATCTTGATCGTGGCCCACCTCCGATTTGGTCAAATTCTGGTGATAACACATGCCCCCCTGGTTTTGGAAATAACATTTCCAAAATCATTACGCTTTCCTTCATCGGGTCATGTCATGATATAGCAGAGTCGTCGCAGCATCTGTCATCATTATGCCTTGTCAGCTCTTCTGGAAAACTCGATAGCTCTGCATCACTTCCTTGGAGATTGTAATGGTGTTAAACTTCCGCCAAACTCCCCATTATTTCAACCGTGCTAATCGATCAACCCTCTTCATCCTCTGATCTGGCCACCGACCTTTCTTTCCAATCTATTCCCCCAAGTGAGCCAATGTTGGAGTCCGAGTGGGACTTTAGTGAGGACGATGACGATGACGCAGAGGAAGAAAACTCCAGTCAAGGGCTAGAGCAGCAGTGACGAGGCATTCTCCGGAAACAGTGCCGGTGACAGCTACGATGCTGACGACGAAGGCAGCGAGGACTAGTGACATAGCACCAGCAAGATGCGAGCAATCGGCTCTTCTTCTGTCCCTCTTTGAACCATCGGCTCTTCACTGCAACAAACCCTCCTCTGTTAATGAAGAAGTATTCTCCAATCAATTGTTTTGCCGATGGTCAAAGTCACGCCGTCTCCAAAGAGAGCCGATGGCATTGCATCGGTCTCCATTATAAAAATACGAGGAAAGTCGACCTAGCCGCCCTTCCAAACGGTAACCTGCGACCTCCATCTGAAAAGGCGAACTCAGATCCCCAAATCGCCGCCTGAGCAGCTCCAACCCACAACCATCTACACAGATCTCGGCCACGCCGCCCCCGGCTCCTTCAACGCATCCCATGGCGGAATCGTCCAACACCGATACCACAGCTTCTGGACTGAAGGTAATCTTCCATCCCCTCTCGCTGTTCGACTTGACATGAGATTAATGGCAAACACCTGAATTAATGTTTTCGCTCCGCTACTAATTTAGGCTTCAGATATCCTTCTGCCGCACCCTTCTCTCGCAAATTCGATGTGCCTTGGTCCTCGTTCTTCTGAGAGCCCTGCCCTGTTAATTTCGTGCGAAGCTAACAGAATCCCCTTTGTGAGCCAAAACCTAGATCTAACTTCCTGGGCCGACTGCCTACGAGCCTGGCCTAATCCTCCTGAAGGTTGGGTGGCATGGTACAATAGAGTATCAAAATCCCACTATGCCACTTGGGAAACCATAGGGATAGCCGATGCCCTGTCATTATCATTATCTCCTCTTGAGAAGAATGAGAACATCTTGAAAACCATCGGCTACTTCTGGTCTGATGCACTGAACTGCTTCATGTTTGGTCATGGCCCTATGACACCAACCTTACTGGATGTGGCCATGTGCATCCCCCAGCCCTTCTGCATTCAAACTACCAAAAGTCCCTTTCACCCTTTCCTCAAAAAAAGAGTGTACCAGCTGGGGTGCCTACCTCAATCGTTACATGAAAAACAAAGGCCCCGTGACAGAGAGGGAGCACACAGCCTTTCTGAATTTCTGGCTGGAGCACTTCATATTCTGTGGCCCATCACTCGCTCCTACCAAGAATTACCTCTCCCTGGCTTATGAACTTGCTAAAGGCACCCAACTCGGCCTAGGCAAACTATTCCTTGGAGAGATTTATCGATCCCTCCAACTGATGTCTGTCAAACTGTTCCATCGAAAGACAGTCAAAACTGGCGGCCCCTGGTGGTTCATTCAGCTGTGGGCACAACTATACTTCCAAAACCAAATACCAGACTTCCCACCACTGACCACCTGCACCTTTCCGGATGTGAATGGAAAGGAAATCCGATGCACCAGCTACGGCCAAGCCCTATATGGTCTCCCGGGCAGCAGGCTGATCCCCAAGGAAGCAGCAGGGTGGTTCAAGATTTTCTTCCAAGGTCTGGACAACCCCCTGTTTGATCCTTATACCGAATCGGCAAACTTTGAAAACCCCGTCTTTTTCCGATTGGGTGACCTTGCCGATGACGCCGGCACACAGCATTTGTACTCCATCATGATTCGCCCTTGCTTCCTCCCCGTTGGCATGAGTACCTCAAACCGGATCACAAAGCCCGGTTATGAGTGCTACCAACCAGTAGTGGCAGCCCGACAGCTTGGTCTTGGACAGGTGCCTCCACACTTTTTCTTACATCATCTGACAGCAAGTAGAGCTGACCTGCCTGACATCATCACCGCCCAAAGGTGTTATACCTTCTTTGATGCTTTGGCCATCCCAATTCCTCACGACCTCCGCTTCTCCTTCACCACCGATGGTTTTGAAACTTGGTGGTCTATGTGGAAGACCCACGTCTTCCGGAAGGCTCTAGGACCGTTGCTGAGAGAGCTCGACGCCGAGTATGACATCCCTGCAGACCAGGTACCATCAAGCATTTCGTGTATCCGCCTTATGGTGATTATCTGTGACCTAACTCTTTCTCCTGGCAGCAACAAGATGGTCCGGCTCCCACTCAAGCTGACGGTTCCCCTTTCGAATTCCTCCCCCCTGCACCAGTGGTTCTCTTCTGCCAGAACTCGCCACCTCTGAAGAAAGTCATAATGCAGGGTCAGCCGATTTCACCGAAATCGGCTCCCAAGAGTAAAGCATTTTCGGGACCGGTTGCCCCCCGAGCCTCGACTCAGGCGAGGACGTCGGTGAGGAAGGTGGCTGCCAGAAAAACCCTGAAGCGTAAAGCTCCGGCTCACGAAAGCTTGCGTGTAAGTCGGCCCCGACCCTGCAGACGCTTGCCCGCTTTCAATCATTCGTTTAAGATACGCTCGTGTTCTTCCCTACAGCCCTCCACTGAAGGAACCTCCAGCGGAGCTGAGGAAACCAGTCAAGGGGACTCAAGCTCGGGCAATTCCGAGAGGTCCACCACCCAAAGCCAGACGGCTTCACCAGCGCCGGCTCTTAAGGAAAAGTTGATCACTGAACCTCCTGCCCCCCAAGCCCCGAACAGATCGGGGTCACGCACAAAGAAGCGCTGTGTCAAAAGGGCTCGCAAGAACCCACGACCCTCTTCATCAAGCCAGGAGGTCTCAAATGTAATCATCTTCTTGATCATACTTAATGCTCTTCCCGTCGTTACATATAGATCGGCTAATCATTTCTTCTTGTAGGCCGAAGAAACTTCTAGCGGAGACGTTGAGGAGATACAGATTCCGTCCGCCACTCTGGACCTGGCCACGCCGGCGGTGACGGCTGCCCAAATGGTTAACCCATCTCAGTCCGCAGAAAAACCGATCGTCACTGCATCGGCTGTTCCCCCTTCCTTGGGAGAGGTATGTCTTTCCTTCTTGGCCCCATCAATTCCACCCTTGCCTGCTAAACTCACTTTGTTTGCCCTGCCAGGGTTACGATCTCTCGAGCCTGCTTTCGTTCGATCCAGAATCCATCGAATCAACTTCTTCCAAGGCAGGTGGGGAGCCGATCCCTAGTACGATCCGTGGTCCACTCCAGCGCCTCAAAGATTTGCTTTCTGCCCCAACTGAGACTTTGATTGAAGATTCCGCGGAAGCCAAAGGCATTCTCGAGGATATCCAGCTTCATCTCCCTATGACCCTGCAAGTGAAGCTCTGGCCCGCTGTTACCCTGCCGGTCTTTAAGTCAAGGGTGCAATCGGCTCGTCAAAGGATTGCTCTTCGCCACTCCCAACTTCCGCTGAGGGCCGATATTGCCGAAAAATGCCGACGGCTCAATGAGAAGAAGGCTGCTCTGGACGCCAAGACGGATACCTCTGCTACTCGTGCCGAACTCGAGACCCTGCGCAAAGAGCTGGAGGAACTTGAAGAGAGGGTAAGGGTGACCAAACAGCTCATCCAGGACAAGGAAGCCCTTGTTGCCCGTTCTCAAGACGAAGCAAAAGGCCTCACGGCCGGTCTGAAGACCGATCTGGCTGAAATCCGTACCCTGAGCAATCAGCTGGTGACGGGTAAGGACGAGGATGACAAGGCTGAGATTGCTGAGGCGAACCGCGTCCGTGTCGACGCCATTCTCGCCCTCGGTGTGTTTCTTCAGTAGGGCCTTCAGAGACAAACGATGTTTCATTGGACTAGATCTTTCTGTACTTGCTACAAATTTTTTTTTTTTACTGGCCGATTTTCCATCGGCTCCCGACATTTTCTTGCCCATGCGTCTGTCTGATAACCATATGCACCTCCCCCGAGCCGAATCTGGCCAGGTGACTGCAGATATCGGCTTTATATTATGTCAATGCGCCGTACTCGTACCTCGGCTCCGTTGGGGTTCGTGTAGCCGACGTGGCCGCCGGTCGTTAGATCACCGTCGAAACCAAGCAGACCGTGTAGTGAGAGTAATCTTGGCCGACTCGCCGGATCGAAGCGCTCCATGAAGGTTTCGTAATATCCCTCATGTAATGCTGGAGCACTAGGCTCCGTCGGGAGGACGAGCACCGTGTTCGTACCAGCCGATGTTTCGTCATCGGCTTTCCTTTGCTCGATGTCCCACCGGGCGTGCCAGAATGTGTTGATCGCCAAAACCCACCGGCGGGCAGCGGCCTGTCAACACGGTAGAGCCGGGAAGAGCCTAGAGCTGCGGCTGGCTGAGACCCCTCCGAGCGACGGCCCGCAATGCTCTTCTGGTCACACGCGGCGATGCGAAGTGCAAGGGCGTGCCACCTGACCTATACCTGGTCAGGAAGGTGATGGGGATGCCTCGCTTAGTTCCTGCATGGCATACACGTAAACATTAAATACGAGCCTCGATCGGCTCTCAGGTTATCCTGTGAATCGGCTCAAAGAGCCGATCCACCCATGATTCGTACGGGGTGCACGAATACTTGGTGATCCTGCTTGATCAAGATAAAGCTAATGAGATCTACGACGATTTAGGGTTTTCACCGCATAATCGGATCATCCTACTCTAGGTTGTCCCTCGCGGCCACGCACGGTGCTCATAAGCCGATCCTAAACAAGGCCAAAACACCAACATGATGTTGATCCTCGGAACATCCTGTTTAGGACTTGCGAACGCCACCCTATGTGCCACTGGATCCTCCCCCCCTTTGTAAGGCCTAACTATTGCAGATATTAAACTAATCCTTGCATAACAAGGAGCAACCGTAACGGATCAGATCTACTAAATGATGAACAAGCAGGGTGCCGCCCCCACACCTGAGACAGGCGTGAGGACGGCTAGATATGCAAGGGTTGCACTACGTAAGCACGTTTATACGAAGAGCTATGCTAACCCTAACACATCTATGATAACTACGTTGCCCGCCATCAAAGACGCTTCAGTACGGGCAACGCATGAACAACGTGGAGCTTGTGCTGCCTAGATCGCAAGATGCGATCTAGGCAGCATGTCGCTTACCTGATTGAAACCCTCGAGACGAAGGAGTTGGCGATGCGCCGAGATTGGTTTGTTTTTGGGGTGAACGTTGTGTTGTTGTTTATTCCATAAACCCTAGATACATATTTATAGTCCAGGGGACTTTCTAATTCGGACGTGCACCTAACCGTGCACAGGTAAAACTCTAACTTCTAACTTAAGATACGATCTAATAAATTACAGATAAATGGGCAACCTAGCCCAACTTCGCATAAAAGGCCGATCTTCGTGTTCTCTCCATATATAACCTTCAAGCTTATCTTGATCGTGGCCCACCTCCGATTTGGTCAAATTCTGGTGATAACAATATGCAAACCAAATTTTAGCATGCTCTATGTATTTCTTCATTAATAGGTGCAAAGTATATGATGCAAGAGCTTAAACATGAGCACAACAATTGCCAAGTATCACATTTATCCAAGACATTATAGCAATTACTACATGTATCATTTTCCAATTCCAACCATATAACAATTTAACGAAGAAGAAACTTCGCCATGAATATTATGAGTAAAGCCTAAGGACATAATTGTCCATATGCAACAGCGGAGCGTGTCTCTCTCCCACACAAAGAATGCTAGGATCCATTTTATTCAAACAAAACAAAAACAAAAACAAACCGACGCTCCAAGCAAAGCACATAAGATGTGATGGAATAAAAATATAGTTTCAGGGGAGGAACCTGATAATGTTGTCGATGAAGAAGGGGATGCCTTGGGCATCCCCAAGCTTAGACGCTTGAGTCTTCTTGATATATGCAGGGGTGAACCACCGGGGCATCCCCAAGCTTAGAGCTTTCACTCTCCTTGATCATGTTGTATCATCTCCCTCTCTTGATCCTTGAAAACTTCCTCCACACCAAACTCAAAACAACTCATTAGAGAGTTAGTGCACAATCAAAATATACATGTTCAGAGGTGACATAATCATTCTTAACACTTCTGGACATTGCACAAAGCTACTGAAAGTCAATGGAATCGAAATATCCATCGAGCATATCAAAACAGGCAATGCGAAATAAAAGGCAGAATCTGTCAAAACAGAACAGTTCGTAATGACGAATTTTATTGAGGCACCAGACTTGCTCAAATGAAAATGCTCAAATTTAATGAAAGTTGCGTACATATTGGAGGATCACTCACGTAAATTGGCATAATTTTCTGAGTTACGTACAGAGAATTTTGCCCAGATTTGTGACAGCAAAGAAATCTGTTTCTGCGCAGTAATCCAAATCTAGTATGAACCTTACTATCAACGACTTTACTTGGCACAACAAAACACTAAACTAAGATAAGGAGAGGTTGCTACAGTAGTAAACAACTTCCAAGACTCAAAATAAAAACAAAGTACTGTAGTAAAAAACATGGGTTGTCTCCCATAAGCGCTTTTCTTTAACGCCTTTCAGCTAGGCGCAGAAAGTGTGCATCAAGTATTATCAAGAGACGAAGTGTCAACATCATAATTTGTTCTAATAATAGAATCAAAAGGTAACTTCATTCTCTTTCTAGGGAAGTGTTCCATACCTTTCTTGAGAGGAAATTGATATTTAATATTACCTTCCTTCATATCAATGATAGCACCAACAGTTCGAAGAAAAGGTCTTCCCAATATAACGGGACAAGATGCATTGCATTCAATATCCAAGACAACAAAATCAACTGGGACAAGGTTATTGTTAACGGTAATGCGAACATTATCAACTTTCCCGAAAGGTTTCTTTGCAGAATGATCAGCAAGATTAACATCCAAATAACAATTTTTCAGCGGTGGCAAGTCAAGCATATTATAAATTTTCTTAGGCATAACAGAAATACTTGCACCAAGATCACATAAAGCATTACAATCAAAGTCATTGACCTTCATTTTAATGATGGGCTCCCAACCATCCTCGAGCTTCCTAGGAATAGAAGCTTCGCGTTCTAGTTTCTCTTCTCTAGCTTTTATGAGAGCATTTGTAATATGTTTCGTGAAAGCCAAATTTATAGCACTAGCATTAGGACTCTTAGCAAGTTTTTGTAAGAACTTTATAACTTCAGAGATGTGGCAATCATCAAAATTCAAACCATTATAATCTATAGCAATGGGATCATCATCCCCAATGTTGGAAAAAATTTCAGCAGTTTTATCACAGGCAGTTTCAGCAGTTTTAGCAGTTTCAGGCAGTTTTTCGCGCTTTGCATTAGAAGTGGAAACATTGCCAACACCAATTATTTTACCATTAATAGTAGGAGGTGCACAAACATGTGTAGCATTAGCATTGCTAGTGGTGGTAATAGTCCAAACTTTAGCTATCTTATCTTCTTTTTCATTTTCTTGTCTTTCCCACCTAGCACGCAATTCGGCCATCAATCTTATATTCTCATTAATTCTAACTTGGATGGAATTTGCTGTAGTAACAATTTTATGATTATGATTTTCATGAGGCATAACTTTCGATTTTAAAAGATCAACATCAGCAGCAAGACTATCGACTTTAGAAGCAAGTATATCAATTTTCCCATGCTTTTCTTCAACAGATTTGTTAAAAGCAGTTTGTGTACTAATAAATTCTTTAAGCATAGCTTCAAGTTCAGGGGGTGTGTTCCTATTATTGTTGTAAGAATTCCCATAAGAATTACCATAGCCGTTGCCATTATTATAAGGAGGATATGGCCTATAGTTGTTACTAGAATTGTCCTGGTAAGCATTGTTGTTGAAATTATTATTTTTAATGAAGTTGACATCAACATGTTCTTCTTGGGCAACCAATGAAGCTAACGGAACATTATTAGGATCAACATTAGTCCTATCATTCACAAGCATAGCCATAATAGCATCAATCTTATCACTCAAGGAAGAGGTTTCTTCGATAGAATTTACCTTCTTACCTTGTGGAGCTCTTTCCGTGTGCCATTCAGAGTAATTAATCATCATATTATCAAGAAGCTTTGTTGCTTCACCAAAAGTGATGGACATAAAGGTACCTCCAGCAGCTGAATCCAATAGGTTCCGTGAAGAAAAATTCAGTCCTGCATAAAAGGTTTGGATGATCATCCAAGTAGTCAGTCCATGGGTTGGGCAATTTTTAACCAAAGATTTCATTCTTTCCCATGCTTGTGCAACATGCTCAGTATCCAATTGTTTAAAATTCATTATGCTACTCCTCAAAGATATAATTTTAGCAGGGGGATAATATCTACCAATAAAAGCATCCTTGCATTTAGTCCATGAATCAATACTATTCTTAGGCAGAGATAGCAACCAATCTTTAGCTCTTCCTCTTAATGAGAAAGGGAACAATTTTAATTTTATAATGTCACCATCTACATCTTTATACTTTTGCATTTCACATAGTTCAACAAAATTATTAAGATGGGCAGCAGCATCATCGTAACTAACACTGTAAAATTGCTCTCGCATAACAAGATTTAGTAAAGCAGGTTTAATTTCAAAGAATTCTGCTGTAGTAGCAGGTGGAGCAATAGGTGTGCATAAGAAATCATTATTATTTGTGGTTGTGAAGTCACACAACTTAGTATTTTCAGGAGTACCCATTTTAGCAATAGTAAATAAAGCAAACTAGATAAAGTAAATGCAAGTAACTAATTTTTTTGTGTTTTCGATATAGCAAACAAGATAGCAATTAAAGTAAAACTAGCCACTAATTTTTTTGTATTTTGATTTAGTGCAGCAAACAAAGTAGTAAATAAAACTAAGCAAGACAAAAACAAAGTAAAGAGATTGCGATGTGGAGACTCCCCTTGCAGCGTGTCTTGATCTCCCCGGCAACGGCGCCAGAAAAAGAGCTTGATACGCGTACAACACGCGTCCGTTGGGAACCCCAAGAGGAAGGTGTGATGCGTACAGCGGCAAGTTTTCCCTCAGTATGAAACCAAGGTTTATCGAACCAGTAGGAGCCAAGAAGCACGTTGAAGGTTGATGGCGGCGAGATGTAGTGCGGCGCAACACCAGGGATTCCGGCGCCAACGTGGAACCTGCACAACACAAACCAAGTACTTTGCCCCAACGAAACAGTGAGGTTGTCAATCTCACCGGCTTGCTGTAACAAAGGATTAGATGTATAGTGTGGATGATGATTGTTTGCAGAAAACAGTAGAACAAGTATTGCAGTAGATTGTATTTCAGTATAGAGAATATGACCGGGGTCCACAGTTCACTAGAGGTGTCTCTCCCATAAGATAAACAACATGTTGGGTGAACAAATTACAGTTGGGCAATTGACAAATAGAGAGGGCATGACCATGCACATACATATTATGATGAGTATAGTGAGATTTAATTGGGCATTACGACAAAGTACATAGACCGCTATCCAAAGATGCATCTATGCCTAAAAAGTCCACCTTCAGGTTATCATCCGAACCCCCTCCAGTATTAAGTTGCTAACAACAGACAATTGCATTAAGTATTGCGCGTAATGTAATCAATAACTACATCCTCGGACATAGCATAAATGTTTTATCCCTAGTGGCAACAGCACATCCATAACCTTAGAGGTTTCTCTCACTCCCCCAGATTCACGGAGACATGAACTCACTATCGAGCATAAATACTCCCTCTTGGAGTTACTAACATCAACTTGGCCAGAGCATCTACTAATAACGGAGAGCATGCAAGATCATAAACAACACATAGATATAAATTGATAATCAACATAACATAGTATTCTCTATTCATCGGATCCCAACAAACACAACGTATAGAATTACAGATAGATGATCTTGATCATGTTCGGCAGCTCACAAGACCCGACAATTAAGCACAATGAGGAGAAGACAACCATCTAGCTACTGCTATGGACCCATAGTCCAGGGGTAGACTACTCACACATCACTCCGGAGGCGACCATGGCGGCGTAGAGTCCTCCGGGAGATGATTCCCGTCTCCGGCAGGGTGCCGGAGGCGATCTCCTGAATCCCCCGAGATGGGATTGGCGGCGGCGGCGTCTCTGGAAGGTTTTCCGTATCGTGGCTCTCGATACTGGGGGTTTCGCGACGAAGGCTATTTGTAGGCGGAAGGGTAGGTCAGGGGGCGTCGCGAGGGGCCCAGGAGACAGGTCGGCGTGGCCAAGGGTGGGGCCGCTCCGCCCTACCCCCTGGCCACCTCGTGGCCCCACTTCGTTGACTCTTCGGTCTTCTGGAAGCTTCGTGGCAAAATAGGCTCCTGGGCGTTGATTTCGTCCAATTCCGAGAATATTTCCTTACTAGGATTTCTGAAACCAAAAACAGCAGAAAATAGCAACTGGCTCTTCGGCATCTTGTTAATAGGTTAGTTCCAGAAAATGCATAAATATGACATAAAGTATGCATAAAACATGTAGATATCATCAATAATGTGGCATGGAACATAAGAAATTATCGATACGTCGGAGACGTATCAAGGATTAAAATACTGTAGGCACGGGGACGGATAACGGGCGTTGCATGGATGAGAGAAACTCATGTAACAATCATAGCAGGGCATTTGCAGATAATAATAAAACGGTGTCCAAGTACAAAGCAATCAATAGGCATGTGTTCCATATATAGTCGTACGTGCTCGCAATGAGAAACTTGCACAACATCTTTTGTCCTACCAGCCGGTGGCAGCCAGGCCTCTAGGAAATCTACTGGATATTAAGGTACTCTTTTTAATAGAGTACCGGAGCAAAGCATTAACACTCCGTGAACACATGTGATCCTCACATCACTACCATCTCCGCCGGTTGTCCCGATTTCTGTCACTTCGGGGCCTTTGGTTCCGGACAGCGACATGTGTATACAACTTGCAGATAAGATCATAAAACAATGAATATCATGATGAAACAATAACATGTACAGATCTGAGATCATGGCACTCGGACCCTAGTGACAAGCATTAAGCATAACAAGTTGCAACAATCTATACCTAATAATAAAAGCAAAAGTGTTTTCGTGGTTTGGTTTGGTTTGGTGCATCATGAAAACTACTCCTGAAGTTAACGTAAAATTACCTACTATGCCACCCGTAAGTTGTACCAGTTGTACCGCACGTTCCTTCCATCCTGGTTTCCCTATAAGTATTGAAAACGGATCACCGCTCAGTTTCAAAAAAAAAAAAGCGGATCACCGCCCTTATCGATCTCTCGGACGTCTCCGCACGGATGTACGTCCTACTCTCGCCTACCACCTCTACCGCTCGATTTACACCTATAAATATACGGCAAGGCAGAGGAGATCGATTGCGTACTCCATCCACCCGATATACGATCTAAATCGCGAGCTAGCGATTCGACGCGATATATATCAAGCTGAACCACCGTGAAGACCATGGCGGGGTAGGGCAAAGTCGACGAGATGAGGTAGTGAACTAGGAGGTGGCGCTCTGCCCCTCCTCCCGGTGAGAATCAAGCCTTCGGCGCAGCTTGGATGGTTGTACGTGATCAACATGTCACCGTGTCCACACCACCGAGACGAAGGCCTATGCGGCACCATGCACGGCATCGTCTCCAGTGGCGCCTACTATAGGAGGCTTGGACCTCCTCCCACACGATTGCGCTTCGACCTCTTCCGACGTCGGCCAACAGGCAGCTGCAAGGCACGCGTGGGCGGCTGCCTGAGGATGCACAGGGACCATTGTTGGAGCTCCTCCGATCGAAGTCGACCCTGTACAGCGCGCGTTGGACAGGCGGTTGCAGTTCGCGCGTTGCCGGCTTCCCCTGTTCCTGTGGTCTAATATACGTAGGGCCCCTACGATAAGCGCATCCACCGTCTGCTCCTATAAGTGAAGTTGCGGATCTGACCTGACTTAGTAATGAGGACATAGCTAGCCGTGCCTCATTACAGTAATTCAAGAACGATGGAGGGAGGTGTCCTTTTAATCTGTCAGGCAATGGAAATTTGTGGAACACCAGATGTCAAGATAGATCACAATTGATGGAATTCCTAAAGAGATGGAAGTAAAGGATTACTTTCTTCCGTAGAGTGGCAAATGTTTGAACACACTTGTGTGCAAACATAACTCTGCTAACTACCAGATTGTCTGCTCGGTTAAGCGAGCTAACTGTATTCAAACTTACGAATCCTGAGCTAGATGCTTGAAAGTTTAGAGGAGACAAGAGGTTCAGTTCACAGGAGATGGGTTCAGTGTGTGCCTGTGTGGTATGTTTGGTTTAGTTCACACCTGAGGACAACGATATCCTCGATGCAACACGGCTGCATAGTCCTCAGAGCGTCGGAGCACGGCGACGACCCTGACACAGCCTCGCAAATGTCGACTGGCCAAGAATCTGAATTAACTGAAGTTGTTCACAGCCTATACAGCTACACAGGGCACATGTTGACATTATTCCATGACTACAGAGCTCTTAGAGATAGAGAGAGAGCAATTGGGCGCTACATGAGCTAGCCAAGCTGGGTGAACTATAGAAAGTTTATTTTTGATTTCTGCAGCCCTTCTTATTTTGCCTGCCATATCTAGGAGTAATATGTAATGGCTGCTACTCTGTTCTTAATTGTTATATAAATCTCTTTTTCGTTGCAGAATAAATAAAATAAAAATAAATTGTGACCAACATATAGAGAATGTCGGTCTATGCTATTAGGAGAACCAGAAGATTCATCGGCATTGAAGTACTCTTTACATAAGAGATCTCAAAAAAATTAGACAAATTATGGCATGTTTCAAAATATTGTTGTATATAAGGAGAATAGTCAACGAGATCTCTAAATTAATATCAGATTCTTATCTTTTTTAATGTGGATTGTTTTGCGATAACCCAATAGAGTTTTGCCACTCGGATCGAAGTTTGGGGTGGAAGGACGGCCATAGGGGAGTATCCGCCAAAGGATGGCCATCGGTTCAGGATCCGTGGCCTATCTAGAGGTGGAGCCTCCACATAGGCAAGGCATGGAGAGATAAAAAAGCTCAAAATTGTGCATCCATCAAATATGATTTCAATAAAATCAACATGTGACAACGCATATATGAAAAGCATTGATATTATTATTTATCCGTATAGATGGATGCGATGAAGCTGACTGGTTTCAACGACACACCGTAATTTAATTTGTGCTCCTATTGCGATTTAGATTTTCTTCTCCCGATGCAATGCACGGGCATGTTTACTAGTATCATTAAAGTACCAATTACGGACACTAGGCACTATGCCCTAACAATCTTATGCTATTACATGACCAATCTCATCCAATCCCTACCATCCCCTTCGGCCTACAGCGGGGGAATTACTCACACATGGATGGGGGAAACATGGCTGGTCGATGGAGAGGCGTCGGTGGTGATGATGGCGATGATCTCCTCCAATTCCCCGCCCCGGCGGAGTGCCAGAACAGAGACTTCTGGCCCCCGAGACGGAGTTTCGCGATGTGGCGGCGTTCTGGAGGGTTTCTGGCGACTCCGACTTCTTGGTCGCGATTTTTAGATCAAACCCCTTAAGTAGTCCAGAGGGGGGCGTCGGAGGCCAGCCGAGGGGGCCACACACTAGGGCGGCGCGCCCCCCCCCCCGGGCCGCGCCGGCCTGTTGTGTGGGGCCCTCGGGCCTCCACCTGGCTTGCCCTTCTGGCTCCCTGAGTATTTTTATAAAATAGGCCCATTGATATAAATTCCGAGGATTTTCCCGAAAGTTGAATTTCTGCACAAAAACAAGACACCAGAGCAATTCTGCTGAAAACAGCGTTAGTCCGCGTTAGTTGTATCCAAAACACACAAATTAGAGGCAAAACAATAGCAAAAGTGTTCGGGAAAGTAGATACGTTTTGGACGTATCAGTATGTAGTATTTATACCAGTTTGATTCCTTCATCAAAAATTAGTCTTCCAAAATCCTTATAACGGACAATGTTAGGATAGTAGTCGATTGAGTTAATGTATCATCTTCCATGAATTTGCTAGTTGTACGAGACATTTTGGTAAAACCCAAAATGTTACCTCTCATTTGAAGGGTTTGATGACAACTGGAAAACGCGGGTTTCTGTAAGAAAAAAGTATCAGTAGTACTAGTGTACTATTATAAATTTTTATTATTTTGATAATCCTTTGTCACCTAAGATCAATTTTTTTTCTATATGTCAAATTTATTTCTGGAAACCCTTCATAATGAGGATTGACTTGACGTGATGATAAATTTACTTCTAATAGCCTCCTCATATAAATGAAATTCATTAATAACAATTGAAATAGGTTAATTATAAATTAATTATGGGCCAACTTTCACAAAAGGTCAATTAGAAGTAATTTTGCTTGAAGAAAAAATTGAGCTTATCTTCGGTGTCTAATGGGAGCAGTATTACATCTACATTAAATGGTAGACAAATATAGTATCATATTAGAAGCCTTGAATTAATATTTTCCAAACAAAAGAAAAAATTGTATTTCCAGGATATATGCAATAATTTTTTGCTGCTATATTTTCCTTCTCGAGTAGTTTATATATTTCAATATTCCCCACATTGTATTCGCCCTTCATCAAACCATAGTTGCCTACATAGATCTCAAACTTCAAAGCCATCGATTATAACAACGTCGAATAATAATAACCCTAAATACCATGAGAACCGCACTCCTCCTCGTCGCCATTACCACTCTCATTTATGCCGCTGCAGTGCCCGCCACGGCAAACCCCGATGATTGGTCCAAGATTAAGAACATCACCGACCCATACATCCAGGGGCTCGGCAAGTGGCTGGTGACGGAGCACACCAAAATGGGGGGCAATGATGGGCTCAATTTCAGAAGGTGCTAAGCGGCGAATATCAAATTAGGAATGGTGTAAGTTATCGGCTTGTCATCGTTGCCATGAGACCAGGTGGCTCACATGGCACATACAAAGGATGGTTACTAGAGGAAGTCCCGAGTAACCAGAACACATGGAAGCTCATAAATTTCAGCCCTTTAGACTAGTCGGGTTACCTTTAGTGTTGTAATAAATTTACAAGAAATTATATGGTGTTTCTCTTTAATTTTGCATGCATGCTTCTCTTGGACTATGGAGATATTAAGAAAATGAATCCTCGCATGCAAATCCTATTTCTTCTAATTGTTAGGAATCAATGATAGCCATGTGATTAAGAGTTCACTTCACAATATGGTGGCGGTCGACATGTCTTCTCTGTGTTTGTTGTCACATAATACAATTTTATCATCAAGCTAAGAGACAATAGGTGGTATTTTATTTTAAGACACGTGTTCTACACTTTGATGCTCTTGTTCTTTCTATCAAGTTAAGTTTTTGTGTTGGTCCATACGATGGATGCAAGATCCCAGGTGCTTGGTCAACGTCTTTTTTAGTGATAGTATGTAGTATTTATACCAGTTTGATTCCTTCATCAAAAATTAGTCTTCCAAAATCCTTATAACGGACAATGTTAGGATAGTAGTTGATTGAGTTAATGTATCATCTTCCATGAATTTGCTAGTTGTACGAGACATTTTGGTAAAACCCAAAATGTTACCTCTCATTTGAAGGGTTTGATGACAACTGGAAAACGCGGGTTTCTGTAAGAAAAAAGTATCAGTAGTACTAGTGTACTATTATAAATTTTTTTTATTTTGATAATCCTTTGTCACCTAAGATCGATTTTTTTTTCTATATGTCAAATTTATTTCTGGAAACCCTTCATAATGAGGATTGACTTGACGTGATGATAAATTTACTTCTAATAGCCTCCTCATATAAATGAAATTCATTAGTAACAATTGAAATAGGTTAATTATAAATTAATTATGGGCCAACTTTCACAAAAGGTCAATTAGAAGTAATTTTGCCTGAAAAAAATTGAGCTTATCTTCGGTGTCTAATGGGAGCAATATTACATCTACATTAAATGGTAGACAAATATAGTATCATATTAGAAGCCTTGAATTAATATTTTCCAAACAAAAGAAAAAATTGTATTTCCAGGATATATGCAATAATTTTTTGCTTCTATATTTTCCTTCTCGAGTAGTTTATATATTTCAATATTCCCCACATTGTCTTTGCCCTTCATCAAACCATAGTTGCCTCCATAGATCTCAAACTTCAAAGCCATCGATTATTCCAACGTCGAATAATAATAACCCTAAATACCATGAGAACCGCACTCCTCCTCGTCGCCATTACCGCTCTCATTGATGCCGCTGCAGTGCCCGCCACGGCAAACCCCGATGATTTGTTCATGATTAAGAACATCACCGACCCATACATCCAGGGGCTCGGCAAGTGGCTGGTGACGGAGCACACCAAAATGGGGGGCAATGATGGGCTCGAGTTTCAGAAGGTGCTAAGCGGCGAATATCAAATTAGGAATGGTGTAAGTTATCGGCTTGTCATCGTTGCCATGAGACCAGGTGGCTCACATGGCACATACAAAGGATGGTTACTAGAGGAAGTCCCGAGTAACCAGAACACATGGAAGCTCATAAATTTCAGCCCTTTAGACTAGTCGGGTTACCTTTAGTGTTGTAATAAATTTACAAGAAATTATATTGTGTTTCTCTTTAACTTTGCATGCATGCTTCTCTTGGACTATGGAGATATTAAGAAAATGAATCCTCGCATGCAAATCCTATTTCTTCTAATTGTTAGGAATCAATGATAGCCATGCGATTAAGAGTTCACTTCACAATATGGTGGCGGCCGACATGTCTTCTTTGTGTTTGTTGTCACATAATACAATTTTATCATCAAGCTAAGAGACAATAGGTGGTATTTTATTTTAAGACACGTGTTCTACACTTTGATGCTCTTGTTCTTTCTATCAAGTTAAGTTTTTGTGTTGGTCCATACGATGGATGCAAGATCCTAGGTCCTTGGTCAACGTCTTTTTTTAGTGATAGTATGTAGTATTTATACCAGTTTGATTCCTTCATCAAAAATTAGTCTTCCAAAATCCTTATAACGGACAATGTTAGGATAGTAGTCGATTGAGTTAATGTATCATCTTCCATGAATTTGCAAGTTGTACGAGACATTTTGGTAAAACCCAAAATGTTACCTCTCATTTGAAGGGTTTGATGACAACTGGAAAACGCGGGTTTCTGTAAGAAAAAAGTATCAGTAGTACTAGTGTACTATTATGAATTTTTATTATTTTGATAATCCTTTGTCACCTAAGATCGATTTTTTTTCTATATGTCAAATTTATTTCTGGAAACCCTTCGTAATGAGGATTGACTTGACGTGATGATAAATTTACTTCTAATAGCCTCCTCATATAAATGAAATTCATTAATAACAATTGAAATAGGTTAATTATAAATTAATTATGGGCCAACTTTCACAAAAGGTCAATTAGAAGTAATTTTGCTTGAAGAAAAAATTGAGCTTATCTTCGGTGTCTAATGGGAGCAATATTACATCTACATTAAATGGTAGAAAAATATAGTATCATATTAGAAGCCTTGAATTAATATTTTTTAAACAAAAGAAAAAATTGTATTTCCAGGATATATGCAATAATTTTTTGCTTCTATATTTCACTTCTCGAGTAGTTTATATATTTCAATATCCCCCACATTTTCTTCGCCCTTCATCAAACCATAGTTGCCTCCATAGATCTCAAACTTCAAAGCCATCGATTATTCCAACGTCGAATAATAATAACCATAAATACCATGAGAACCGCACTCCTCCTCGTCGCCATTACCACTCTCATTTATGCCGCTGCAGTGCCCGCCACGGCAAACCCTGATGATTGGTCCAATATTAAGAACATCACCGACCCATACATCCAGGGGCTCGGCAAGTGGATGGTGACGGAGCACACCAAAATGGGGGGCAATGATGGGCTCAAGTTTCAGAAGGTGCTAAGCGGCGAATATCAAATTAGGAATGGTGTAAGTTATCGGCTTGTCATCGTTGCCATGAGACCAGGTGGCTCACATGGCACATACAAAGGATGGTTACTAGAGGAAGTCCCGAGTAACCAGAACACATGGAAGCTCATAAATTTCAGCCCTTTAGACTAGTCGGGTTACCTTTAGTGTTGTAATAAATTTACAAGAAATTATATGGTGTTTCTCTTTAATTTTGCATGCATGCTTCTCTTGGACTATGGAGATATTAAGAAAATGAATCCTCGCATGCAAATCCTATTTCTTCTAATTGATAAGAATCAATGAAGCCATGTGATTAAGAGTTCACTTCACAATATGGTGGCGGTCGACATGTCTTCTCTGTGTTTGTTGTCATATAATACAATTTTATCATCAAGCCAAGAGACAATAGGTGGTATTTTATTTTAAGACACGTGTTCTACACTTTGATGATCTTGTTCTTTCTATCAAGTTAAGTTTTTGTGTTGGTCCATACGATGGATGCAAGATCCCAGGTGCTTGATCAACGTCTTTTTTTAGTGATAGTATGTAGTATTTATACCAGTTTGATTCCTTCATCAAAAATTAGTCTTCCAAAATCCTTGTAACGGACAATGTTAGGATAGTAGTCGATTGAGTTAATGCATCATCTTCCATGAATTTGCTAGTTGTACGAGACATTTTGGTAAAACCCAAAATGTTACCTCTCATTTGAAGGGTTTGATGACAACTGGAAAACGCGGGTTTCTGTAAGAAAAAAGTATCAGTAGTACTAGTGTACCATTATAAATTTTTATTATTTTGATAATCCGTTGTCACCTAAGATCAATTTTTTTCTATATGTCAAATTTATTTCTGGAAACCCTTCATAATGAGGATTGACTTGACGTGATGATAAATTTACTTCTAATAGCCTCCTCATATAAATGAAATTCATTAATAACAATTGAAATAGGTTAATTATAAATTAATTATGGGCGAACTTTTACATAAGGTCAATTAGAAGTAATTTTGCTTGAAGAAAAAATTGAGCTTATCTTCGGTGTCTAATGGGAGCAGTATTACATCTACATTAAATGGCAGACAAATATAGTATCATATTAGAAGCCTTGAATTAATATTTTCCAAACAAAAGAAAAAATTGTATTTCCAGGATATATGCAATAATTTTTTGCTGCTATATTTTCCTTCTCGAGTAGTTTATATATTTCAATATTCCCCACATTGTCTTCGCCCTTCATCAAACCATAGTTGCCTCCATAGATCTCAAACTTCAAAGCCATCGATTATTCTAACGTCAAATAATAATAACCCTAAATACCATGAGAACCGCACTCCTCCTCGTCGCCATTACCACTCTCATTTATGCCGCTGCAGTGCCTGATACGTCTCCAACGTATCGATAATTTCTTATGTTCCATTCTAATTTTATGATGATACTCACATGTTTTATACACACTTTATGTCATATTTATGCATTTTCCGGCACTAACCTATTAACAAGATGCCGAAGAGCCAGTTGTTGTTTTCTGCTGTTTTTGGTTTCAGAAATCCTAGTAAGGAAATATTCTCGGAATTGGACGAAATCAACGCCCAGGGCCTTATTTTTCCACGAAGCTTCCAGAAGTCCGAAAGGGAAACGAAGTGGGGCGACGAGGCGGCGACACGCCAGGGCGGCGCGGCCCAGGCCCTGGCCGCGTGGCCCTAGCGTGTGGGCCCCTCGTGACGCCCCCTGACCTAACCTTCCGCCTACATATAGCCTTCGTCGAGAATACCCTAGTACCGAGAGCCACGACACGGAAAACCTTCCAGACACGCCGCCGCCGCCAATCCCTCTCGGGGGATTCAGGAGATCGCCTCCGGCACCCTGCCGGAGAGGGGAATCATCTCCCGGAGGACTCTTCACCGCCATGGTCGCCTCCGGAGTGATGTGTGAGTAGTTCACCCCTGGACTATGGGTCCATAGCAGTAGCTAGATGGTTGTATTCTCCTCATTGTGCTATCATTGTCGGATCTTGTGAGCTGCCTAACATGATCAAGATCGTCTATTTGTAATGCTACATGTTGCGTTTGTTGGGATCCGATGAATATGGAATACTATGTTATGTTGATTATCAATCTATCATATATGTGTTGTTTAAGATCTTGCATGCTCTCCGTTGCTAGTAGAGGCTCTGGCCAAGTTGTTACTTGTAACTCCAAGAGGGAGTATTTATGCTCGATAGTGGGTTCATGCCTCCATTAAATCTGGGACAGTGACAGAAAGTTCTAAGGTTGTGGATGTGCTGTTGCCACTAGGGATAAAACATCAATGCTTTGTCTAAGGATATTTGTGTTGATTACATTACGCACCATACTTAATGCAATTGTCTGTTGTTTGCAACTTAATACTGGAAGGGGTGCGGATGCTAACCTGAAGGTGGACTTTTTAGGCATAGATGTATGCTAGATAGCAGTCTATGTACTTTGTCGTAATGCCCAATTAAATCTCACACTACTCATCATAATATGTATGTGCATTGTCATGCCATCTTTATTTATCAATTGCCCAACTATAATTTGTTCACCCAACATGCTATTTATTATTGGAGAGACACCACTAGTGAACTGTGGATCCCGGTCCATTCTTTACATCGAATACAATCTACTGCAATACTCGTTCTTACTGTTCTCTACAAACATCATCATCCACACTATACATCTAATCCTTTGTTACAGCAAGCCGGTGAGATTGACAACCTCACTGTCACGTTGGGGCAAAGTATTTCGGTTGTGTTGTGTAGGGTCCACGTTGGCGCCGGAATCCCTGGTGTTGTGCCGCACTACACTCCGCCGCCATCAACCTTCAACATGCTTGTTGGCTCCTACTGGTTCGATAAACCTTGGTTTCTTACTGTGGGAAAACTTGCTGCTGTACGCATCACACCTTCCTCTTGGGGTTCCCAACGGACGCGTGCTGTACGCGTATCAAGCTCTTTTTCTGGCGCCGTTGCCGGGGAGATCAAGACACGCTGCAAGGGGAGTCTCCACTTCCAATCTCTTTACTTTGTTTATTGTCTTGCTTTACTTTATTTACTTCTTTGTTTGCTGCATTATATCAAAATACAAAAAAATTAGTTACTTGCTTTACTTTATTTACTATCTTGTTTGCGTTCTCCATATTAAAAACACAAAAAATTAGTTACTTGCATTTACTTTATCTAGTTTGCTTTATTTACTACTGCTAAAATGAGTAATCCTGAAGTTGAAGTTCGTTCGTTTAAGCAACAAGGGGGAGAATGTTTAAAAGATGCTTGGTATAGAATTAGTGATGCTCATAATAGGTGCACTAAGAAACACTCCACCACTATCCTACTCAGGAATTTTTATGTTGGTATCTCTAGCTGGAATAGGTATGTTCTTGATTGTCTCGCGGGAGGTAATTTCCTAGGCACTCCTGCTTTAGAAGCTAGTTGCATTATTGAGAGTCTATTTGGAATACCACCTGTTAATGAAGTTAAAACTGAAATCTCTCTTGAAGATGTCATGAAAAAGTTGGAAACCATAGAGCAAAATCTTCCAAGTATTGAGACTAAATTGGGGATGTTACTTAATAGCACTGATAAACTTGATAAATCTCTAGGTGGGATTAATGAGAGAATTGCCATCTTAGAAGCTTGTGCTATTCATGATAATCAAACCCAAAGGATTAATGAACTTGAAGAAGCTATGGGAACTTTGGGTTCAACTTTTTCTTCTATTAAGTTTAAGGAGAAAGCTTATGTGGGTAAGGAGCAAAAGTTCATGTATGTCTCTAAGGTGCCTAAACCCAAAAACTATTATAGGCCTAAAATTGACAAACCCCTTAATACCACTATAGATAATGGAGCATCTAAGATACCTACTATGGGAAGTGGTGAAAATTATGATGTTAATGTTTCATCTCTTGATAATACTTGATACACACTTTCTGCGCCTAGCTGAAAGGCGTTAAAGAAAAGCGCTTATGGGAGACAACCCATGATTTTACTTCTGCACTTTTATTTTATATTTGAGTCTTGTAAGTTGTTACTACTGTAGCAACCTCTCCTTATTTTTATTTTGTTGCATTGTTGTGCCAAGTAAAGTCTTTGATAGTAAGGTTCATACTAGATTTGGATTACTGCGTAGAAACAGATTTCTTGCTATCACGAATTTGAGCAGTGTTCTCTGTAGGTAACTCAGAAAACTCTACCAATTTACGTGAGTAATCCACATATATGTACGCAACTTTCATTCAATTTGAGAATTTTCATTTGATCAAGTCTGGTGCACCTAAAAAATTCATCTTTACGTACAATTCTGTTTTGACAGATTCTGCCTTTTATTTCGCATTGCCTGCTTTGCTATGTTTGATGGATTTCTTTATTCCATTAATTTTCAGTAGCTTTGTGCAATGTCCAGAAATGTTAACAATGATTATTTCACCTCTGAACATGTGAATTTTTGTTTATGCACTAACCCTCTAATGAGTTTGTTTTGAGTTTGGTGTGGAGGAAGTTTTCAAGGATCAAGAGAGGAGGATGATACAATATGATCAAGGAGAGTGAAAGCTCTAAGCTTGGGGATGCCCCGTGGTTCATCCCTGCATATTTCAAGAAGACTCAAGCATCTAAGCTTGGGGATGCCCAAGGCATCCCCTTCTTCATCGACAACATTACCAGGTTCCTCTAGTGAAACTATATTTTTATTCCGTCACATAGATGCTTTACTTGGAGCGTCTGTATGTTCTTGTTTTTGTTTTGTTTGAATAAATTGGATCCTAGCATTAATTGTGTGGGAGAGAGACACGCTCCGCTGTTGCATATGAACACATATGTTCTTAACTTTATTCTTAATGTTCATGGCGAAGGTTGAAACTGCTTCGTTAATTGTTATATGGTTGGAAACAGAAAATGCTACATGTGGTAATTGGTATAATATCTTGAATAATGTGAGACTTGGCAATTGTTGTGCTCATATAGACCATGTTTAAGCTCTTGCATCATATACTTTGCACCTACTAGTGAAGAAATACATAGAGCTTGCTAAAATTTGGTTTGCATGATTGGTCTCTCTAAAGTCTAGATATTTTCTAGTAAGGGTTTGAGCAACAAGGAGGACGGTGTAGAGTTTTATAATGCTTGTAATATGTTCTTATGTGAGTTTTGCTGTACCGGTTCATACTTGTGTTTGCTTCAAACAACCTTGCTAGCCTAAGCCATGTAATGAGAGGGAATACTTCTCGTGCATCCAAATCCTTGAGCCAAAAACTATGCCATTTGTGTCCACCATACCTACCTACTACATGGTATTTTGTGCCATTCCAAAGTAAATTGCTTGAGTGCTATCTTTAAACAATTCAAAATTTATCATCTCTTATTTGTGTCAACGTTTTATTGCTCATGAGGAAGTATGTGGTGTTTATCTTTCAATCTTGTTGGGCAACTTTCACCAATGGACTAGTGGCTTCATCCGCTTATCCAATAATTTTGCAAAAAGAGCTGGTAATGGGGTTCCCAGCCCCAATTAATTAACCTTCATAATTTTACAAAAAATAGACACTCCTCCATGGTATGAGATTGTTGGACGGCACCCGAGGATTCGGTTAGCCATGGCTTGAGAAAGCAAAGGTGGGGAGGAGTGTCATCTAAATAAAACTAAAATAAAAAGGCACTCCTTCATGGTATGAGATTCTTGGCAGGCACCCGAGGATTTGGTTAGCCATGGTTTGTGAAAGCAAAGGTTGGAAGGAGTGCCACCCAAAAATAAAAAATTTCATGGGAGTCGCTCTTTGAAAGTCTGTCTGGCAAGGGGGTTAGAGTGCCCACTACCATTCGTTGACAACAACAAACACTTCTCAAAACTTTACTTTTATGCTCTCTTTATGTTTTCAAAATAAAAGCTCTAGCACAAATATAGCAATCCATGCTTCCCTCTGCGAAGGGCCATTCTTCTACTTTTATGTTGAGTCAGTTTACCTATTTCCTTCCACCTTAGAAGCAAACACTTGTGTTAACTGTGCATTGATTCCTACATACTTGCATATTTTCATTCATCATATTACTTTGCATTGACAACTATCCATGAGATATACATGTTACAAGTTGAAAGCAACCGCTGAAACTTGTATCTTCCTTTGTGTTGCTTCAACGCCTTTACTTTGAACTTATTGCTTTATGAGTTAACTCTTATGCAAGACTTATTGATGCTTGTCTTGAAAGTACTATTCATGAAAAGTCTTTGCTATATGATTTAGTTGTTTAACCATTGTCTTTACCATTGCTTTGGATCGCTGCATTCGTTACATATGCTTACAATTGTATTGATCAAGATTATGATAGCATGTCACTTCAGAAATTATCTTTGTTATCGTTTACCTACTCGGGGACGAGTAGGAACTAAGCTTGGGGATGCTGATACGTCTCCAACGTATCGATAATTTCTTATGTTCCATGCTACTTTTATGATGATACTCACATGTTTTATACACACTTTATATCATATTTATGCATTTTCCGGCACTAACCTATTAACAAGATGCCGAAGAGCCAGTTGCTGTTTTCTGCTGTTTTTGGTTTCAGAAATCCTAGTAAGAAAATATTCTCGGAATTGGACGAAATCAACGCCCAGGGTCTTATTTTTCCACGAAGCTTCCAGAAGTCCGAAAGGGAAACGAAGTGGGGCGACGAGGCGGCGACACGCCAGGGCGGCGCGGCCCAGGCCCTGGCCGCGCGGCCCTAGCGTGTGGGCCCCTCGTGACGCCCCTGACCTACCCTTCCGCCTACATATAGCCTTCGTCGAGAATACCCCAGTACCGAGAGCCACGATACGGAAAACCTTCCAGAGACGCCGCCGCCGCCAATCCCATCTCGGGGGATTCAGGAGATCGCCTCCGGCACCCTGCCGGAGAGGGGAATCATCTCCCGGAGGACTCTTCACCTCCACGGTCGCCTCTGGGGTGATGTGTGAGTAGTTCACCCCTGGACTATGGGTCCATAGCAGTAGCTAGATGGTTGTCTTCTCCTCATTGTGCTATCATTGTGGGATCTTGTGAGCTGCCTAACATGATCAAGATCATCTATTTGTAATGCTACATGTTGCGTTTGTTGGGATCCGATGAATATGGAATACTATGTTATGTTGATTATCAATCTATCATATATGTGTTGTTTAAGATCTTGCATGCTCTCCGTTGCTAGTAGAGGCTCTGGCCAAGTTGTTACTTGTAACTCCAAGAGGGAGTATTTATGCTCGATAGTGGGTTCATGCCTCCATTAAATCTGGGACAGTGACAGAAAGTTCTAAGGTTGTGGTTGTGTTGTTGCCACTAGGGATAAAACATCAATGCTTTGTCTAAGGATATTTGTGTTGATTACATTACGCACCATACTTAATGCAATTGTTTGTTGTTTGCAACTTAATACTGGAAGGGGTGCGGATGCTAACCTGAAGGTGGACTTTTTAGGCATAGATGCATGCTGGATAGCGGTCTATGTACTTTGTCGTAATGCCCAATTAAATCTCACACTACTCATCATAATATGTATGTGCATTGTCATGCCATCTTTATTTGTCAATTGCCCAACTGCAATTTGTTCACCCAACATGCTATTTCTTATTGGAGAGACACCACTAGTGAACTGTGGACCCCGGTCCATTCTTTACATCAAATACAATCTACTGTAATACTCGTTCTTACTGTTCTCTGCAAACATCATCATCCACACTATACATCTAATCCTTTGTTACAGCAAGCCGGTGAGATTGACAACCTCACTGTCACGTTGGGGCAAAGTATTTTGGTTGTGTTGTGCAGGTTCCACGTTGGCGCCGGAATCCCTGGTGTTGCGCTGCACTACACTCCGCCGCCATCAACCTTCAATGTGCTTCTTGGCTCCTACTGGTTCGATAAACCTTGGTTTCTTACTGAGGAAAAACTTGCTGCTGTACGCATCACACCTTCCTCTTGGGGTTCCCAACGGACGCGTGCTGTACGCGTATCAGTGCCTGCCACGGCAAACCCCAATGATTGGTCCAAGATTAAGAACATCACCGACCCATACATCTAGGGGCTCGGCAAGTGGCTGGTGACGGAGCACACCAAAATGGGGGGCAATGATGGGCTCAAGTTTCAGAAGGTGCTAAGCAGTGAATATCAAATTAGGAATGGTGTAAGTTATCGGCTTGTCATCGTTGCCATGAGACCAGGTGGCTCACATGGCACATACAAAGGATGGTTACTAGAGGAAGTCCCGAGTAACCAGAACACATGGAAGCTCATAAATTTCAGCCCTTTAGACTAGTCGGGTTACCTTTAGTGTTGTAATAAATTTACAAGAAATTATATGGTGTTTCTCTTTAATTTTGCATGCATGCTTCTCTTGGACTATGGATATATTAAGAAAATGAATCCTCGCATGCAAATCCTATTTCTTCTAATTGTTAGGAATCAATGATAGACATGTGATTAAGAGTTCACTTCACAATATGGTGGCGGTCGACATGTCTTCTCTGTGTTTGTTGTCACATAATACAATTTTATCATCAAGCTAAGAGACAATAGGTGGTATTTTATTTTAAGACACGTGTTCTACACTTTGATGCTCTTGTTCTTTCTATCAAGTTAAGTTTTTGTATTGGTCCATACGATGGATGCAAGATCCCAGGTGCTTGGTCAACGTCTTTTTTTAGTGATAGTATGTAGTATTTATACCAGTTTGATTCCTTCATCAAAAATTAGTCTTCCAAAATCCTTATAACGGACAATGTTAGGATAGTAGTCGATTGAGTTAATGTATCATCTTCCATGAATTTGCTAGTTGTACGAGACATTTTGGTAAAACCCAAAATGTTACCTCTCATTTGAAGGGTTTGATGACAACTGGAAAACGCGGGTTTCTGTAAGAAAAAAGTATCAGTAGTACTAGTGTACTATTATAAATTTTTATTATTTTGATAATCCTTTGTCACCTAAGATCAATTTTTTTCTATATGTCAAATTTATTTCTGGAAACCCTTCATAATGAGCATTGACTTGATGTGATGATAAATTTACTTCTAATAGCCTCCTCATATAAATGAAATTCATTAATTACAATTGAAATAGGTTAATTATAAATTAATTATGGGCCAACTTTCACAAAAGGTCAATTAGAAGTAATTTTGCTTAAAGAAAAAATTGAGCTTATCTTCGGTGTCTAATGGGAGCAGTATTACATCTACATTAAATGGTAGACAAATATAGTATCATATTAGAAGCCTTGAATTAATATTTTCCAAACAAAAGAAAAAATTGTATTTCTAGGATATATGCAATAATTTTTTGCTGCTATATTTTCCTTCTCGAGTAGTTTATATATTTCAATATTCCCCACATTGTCTTCGCCCTTCATCAAACCATAGTTGCCTCCATAGATCTCAAACTTTAAAGCCATCGATTATTCCAACGTCGAATAATAATAACCCTAAATACCATGAGAACCGCACTCCTCCTCGTCGCCATTACCACTCTCATTTATGCCGCTGCAGTGCCCGCCACGGCAAACCCCGATGATTGGTCCAAGATTAAGAACATCACCGACCCATACATCCAGGGGCTCGGCAAGTGGCTGGTGACGGAGCACACCAAAATGGGGGGCAATGATGGGCTCAAGTTTCAGAAGGTGCTAAGCGGCGAATATCAAATTAGGAATGGTGTAAGTTATCGGCTTGTCATCGTTGCCATGAGACCAGGTGGCTCACATGGCACATACAAAGGATGGTTACTAGAGGAAGTCTCGAGTAACCAGAACACATGGAATCTCATAAATTTCAGCCCTTTAGACTAGTCGGGTTACCTTTAGTGTTGTAATAAATTTACAAGAAATTATATGGTGTTTCTCTTTAATTTTGCATGCATGCTTCTCTTGGACTATGGAGATATTAAGAAAATGAATCCTCGCATGCAAATCCTATTTCTTCTAATTGTTAGGAATCAATGATAGCCATGTGATTAAGAGTTCACTTCACAATATGGTGGCGGTCGACATGTCTTCTCTGTGTTTGTTGTCACATAATACAATTTTATCATCAAGCTAAGAGACAATAGGTGGTATTTTATTTTAAGACACGTGTTCTACACTTTGATGCTCTTGTTCTTTCTATCAAGTTAAGTTTTTGTGTTGGTCCATACGATGGATGCAAGATCCCAGGTGCTTGGTCAACGTCTTTATGTAGTATTTATACCAGTTTGATTCCTTCATCAAAAATTAGTCTTCCAAAATCCTTATAACGGACAATGTTAGGATAGTAGTCGATTGAGTTAATGTATCATCTTTCATGAATTTGCTAGTTGTACGTGACATTTTGGTAAAACCCAAAATGTTACCTCTCATTTGAAGGGTTTGATGACAACTGGAAAACGCGGGTTTCTTTAAGAAAAAATTATCAGTAGTACTAGTGTACTATTATAAATTTTTATTATTTTGATAATCCTTTGTCACCTAAGATCGATTTTTTTTCTATATGTCTAATTTATTTTTGGAAACCCTTCATAATGAGCATTGACTTGACGTGATGATAAATTTACTTCTAATAGCCTCCTCATATAAATGAAATTCATTAATAACAATTGAAATAGGTTAATTATAAATTAATTATGGGCCAACTTTCACAAAAGGTCAATTAGAAGTAATTTTGCTTGAAGAAAAAATTGAGCTTATCTTCGGTGTCTAATGGGAGCAGTATTACATCTACATTAAATGGTAGACAAATATAGTATCATATTAGAAGCCTTGAATTAATATTTTCCAAACAAAAGAAAAAATTGTATTTCCAGGATATATGCAATAATTTTTTGCTGCTATATTTTCCTTCTCGAGTAGTTTATATATTTCAATATTCCCCACATTGTCTTCGCCCTTCATCAAACCATAGTTGCCTCCATAGATCTCAAACTTCAAAGCCATCGATTATTCCAACGTCGAATAATAATAACCCTAAATACCATGAGAACCGCACTCCTCCTCGTCGCCATTACCACTCTCATTTATGCCGCTGCAGTGCCCGCCACGGCAAACCCCGATGATTGGTCCAAGATTAAGAACATCACCGACCCATACATCCAGGGGCTCGGCAAGTGGCTGGTGACGGAGCACACCAAAATGGGGGGCAATGATGGGCTCAAGTTTCAGAAGGTGCTAAGCGGCGAATATCAAATTAGGAATGGTGTAAGTTATCGGCTTGTCATCGTTGCCATGAGACCAGGTGGCTCACATGGCACATACAAAGGATGGTTACTAGAGGAAGTCCCGAGTAACCAGAACACATGGAAGCTCATAAATTTCAGCCCTTTAGACTAGTCGGGTTACCTTTAGTGTTGTAATAAATTTACAAGAAATTATATGGTGTTTCTCTTTAATTTTGCATGCATGCTTCTCTTGGACTATGGAGATATTAAGAAAATGAATCCTCGCATGCAAATCCTATTTCTTCTAATTGTTAGGAATCAATGATAGCCATGTGATTAAGAGTTCACTTCACAATATGGTGGCGGTCGACATGTCTTCTCTGTGTTTGTTGTCACATAATACAATTTTATCATCAAGCTAAGAGACAATAGGTGGTATTTTATTTTAAGACACGTGTTCTACACTTTGATGCTCTTGTTCTTTCTATCAAGTTAAGTTTTTGTGTTGGTCCATACGATGGATGCAAGATCCCAGGTGCTTGGTCAACGTATTTTTTTAGTGATAGTATGTAGTATTTATACCAGTTTGATTCCTTCATCAAAAATTAGTCTTCCAAAATCCTTATAACGGACAATATTAGGATAGTAGTCGATTGATTTAATGTATCATCTTCCATGAATTTGCTAGTTGTACGAGATATTTTGGTAAAACCCAAAATGTTACCTCTCATTTGAAGGGTTTGATGACAACTGGAAAACGCGGGTTTCTGTAAGAAAAAAGTATCAGTAGTACTAGTGTACTATTATAAATTTTTATTATTTTGATAATCCTTTGTCACCTAAGATCGATTTTTTTTCTATATGTCTAATTTATTTCTGGAAACCCTTCATAATGAGGATTGACTTGACGTGATGATAAATTTACTTCTAATAGCCTCCTCATATAAATGAAATTCATTAATAACAATTGAAATAGGTTAATTATAAATTAATTATGGGCCAACTTTCACAAAAGGTCAATTAGAAGTAATTTTGCTTGAAGAAAAAATTGAGCTTATCTTCGGTGTCTAATGGGAGCAGTATTACATCTACATTAAATGGTAGACAAATATAGTATCATATTAGAAGCCTTGAATTAATATTTTCCAAACAAAAGAAAAAATTGTATTTCCAGGATATATGCAATAATTTTTTGCTGCTATATTTTCCTTCTCGAGTAGTTTATATATTTCAATATTCCCCACATTGTCTTCGCCCTTCATCAAACCATAGTTACCTCCATAGATCTCAAACTTCAAAGCCATCGATTATTCCAACGTCGAATAATAATAACCCTAAATACCATGAGAACCGCACTGCTCCTCGTCGCCATTACCACTCTCATTTATGCCGCTGCAGTGCCCGCCACGGCAAACCCCGATGATTGGTCCAAGATTAAAAACATCACCGACCCATACATCCAGGGGCTCGGCAAGTGGCTGGTGACAGAGCACACCAAAATGGGGGGCAATGATGGGCTCAAGTTTCAGAAGGTGCTAAGCGGCGAATATCAAATTAGGAATGGTGTAAATTATCGGCTTGTCATCGTTGCCATGAGACCAGGTGGCTCACATGGCACATACAAAGGATGGTTACTAGAGGAAGTCCCGAGTAACCAGAACACATGGAAGCTCATAAATTTCAGCCCTTTAGACTAGTCGGGTTACCTTTAGTGTTGTAATAAACTAGACGGACCAAGCGCACTCTGCCGCGCCGTCTCTGGTACCCACGAATAGTTTTTGTGACATGGCCGGTTCTGTTTACTTAGTTTTATCAGCATGAGTGGGATTTGCTAAGCTGTTCTCGCCCTGCCCGCATACCGGGCTTGATCCGGGCAGTGTTCAAGATGATGGCAATGCTCAATGTGAGCATTTTATCCTACAAATAAAATCGTATGCATTCAAAAAACATAATGGATATTTTTTCTGCAAAATGCATATGACATGAGAATCTCCATAGTATTTATCACTACCTGATGGGAGATCATAAGCTCAGGAGCTCGAAAATATTGACTACTATCAAAGAATGTGGAACATTGAAAACAGTACATATTTTGTAATTATAAAATGATGCCCATTCAGTAAGTAAACACTGCAATGCACATATAGATGCAAAGCGCAAAGATTCATTAACAAAGGCATAACTATGCATAGTTACAATCACGACAATAAATTATAACTTCGCAAAAATTAGGAGGCAACCACTCCTTTTTACCGTCGATATACAATATTATTTATACATTTTTTATCCTTCCAGTGCTCTTCTAGCACATAGTATCTTTCTTGACAGGAAAACACCTTGATACTCCTGCCCATATAAAATGTTAAGCACACATCATCGTTACTAAAACACCCAGCAAGCAATCTCCAATTTTAGAAAAACTTCGCACCACAAGGTCATCATATATCTAAATAATCTATGTACGAAGTGGTGTTATGCATCACGTGACCCTTTCTTTTGCACCACGAATGGATAATCATATAGAAATATAAAATATGAAGCCTTATCCACATACTTGGCTAAATCTGTACACATATCCTATGATGGTGAAGTAATTTCCAAGGAGATCTCAATCTGGTAAATGAAAAAAAGGATAAAGTGCATGATTAGAGGATTAAGATACATCTATTGAAAATTCATCACTGAAGTGTTGCTGATATCTAGTATTTCCAATGCGATACGGGAAGCTGGTAAGAATATTTTCACTGCAGCCACTACGCATTCCGGCTCCATGAATTGACAAAATTAATTACCACTTCTCTCATGTGGAAAACAAACGAACTAAAAATATCTTATCTCTGATTTTGTACTAAAGAGAATAGTGTCATGCATTTACTAAACTTGAAGATGGGGTAAACAATATATTAAGTAATTAATGGTTGATTCAAGATATTATCATGCCTTAACAATTAAACATGTAACATCTTTAATATCACAATTTAAATATGCAGGACCAAACTGTTGAAAAAGTCCATCAAAGGATCCCTCTACATACCCAATCCATCCACTGGAAACTTATGGATGGACAGCTTAGTAATGTAGCACACAATCTAGCACATCAGGATGGAACATTTATAGATAGTATAATGTTTCTTACCCTGACAAACAGGAAGCACAAGGGACTCGCCACCCAGTGGCTCCTTGTCGATGATTAGCTCAAACAGCACGATGCTGAAACTGTAAGCGTCCTCTGAATCTGAGAACTCTGCCAGAGCATAGCCAGGAGAATGGTGGAGCAGATCCTCATATTGCTAGTCCCAACGATCTTTGATAACCCAAAATCGGATAACCTAGGCTCCATTGCACAGTTGAAGTAGATGTTGCGTGCCTTCACATCCCGGTTGACGATCTGCGGAATGCAACCATGTGCTGTTGCAGAGCCAAATGCAATCTTGTGCCGGAACCTCCATGCCGCAGTGCCCTCTGCCTTGATGTTCTCAGTAGCCTTGCCAACATTATTGTCCTCCCATGTGTCGGTGCTCCAATCTTCAGTGGTTCGAACACCTAGCGACAAATAATGCAGCAGATTATTTAAATTGCCGTTCTCCATGTACTGATATATGGAGATTCTTTGGTCACCTACTAAGCAGTAATCAGTCAGGAGAACCATATTAGAATGTTTAATTCGTCCCAGCTCCTCAAGCTCTCTCATAGAATCTTGATCTGACGTTATCAAACCATGAACAACATATGTTTGTTTGCAATTTAATTTCAGAATCGCGATGCCTTTAAGTTCTTCCTTCAAGATTACGCGAAAAACTACGTATTTTATTTAGGTCACAGCAAATGTACTTCCCCTAGAGCAAAAGATTCATTGGTTGCTAGACAATGTATTGAGTGAAACTATGGTATAACAAAACTAAGAAAGCAAAAAAGGAGTTGGCTAAATTTTGGATCACTGTCTGGCAGTTAAGAAGTTTCCTAGCTATGTTACCTATCATGTTGCATCAAAAGGACCCCGCGCGCTTTGTTGCGTCGTCAAAATATAGAATGTTTACCTTCAGGCAAAAAAATCTTCATCAAGCACCTAAAAAATACACGGAATAAAGTTAAAACAGGTGGAATTTGAGTATTTGACCATGAAGCCAAAAGAAAACAGACCAAGAAAAATTGACTGCCAAAATGGAGCATGAACCGAGAAAAATGGACAATTTCCAAGGAGATTCCTATTTATGCAAGTGAGATTTTGCAATTTTTGCATGCCAAAATAATACTTTTGATCCTAGGAACGACATGGGATAAAATACCAAAGGATATTAGTCCGTAAGCACAGGTGACATCACGACTTCATGGTACTCAAGGTAACCATGCAGGTTTTCAGTTTCTCTACTAAATCCTATTGGTATCTACTACTTCCTCGAGCACACAAGCATGCATGAAAATTAAATATGTTGCCACAGATACGCAGACCATAAATCCTTAAACCTCAAAGCTCCCTAGAGGCTGGAATATGTTGTTGCTTCAGGGGAGATACCCTGCCTATTAGTCCGTCTGTTTGCTTAGAGCTGCATAGAATACAAATTATTTTGGACGGGTACCTTTAGAAAAGCTCCTACATGAAGGCTATCAATTCTTCCTGGTGGTTGGTTAGCTAGGATTTTAGCAATTCAGTTGCTGCCGTCGAGGAACTTTGATTGTATATATTAAGTTGATCGTCGTACAGATAGTTAAAAGGGGGTGCTATCCTGCATGCTTTTAGTATCATGGCAAATGAGTTTTAAGTTAGATGGTAGGTATGCTGAACTGAAGGTTGGGCACGGATACAATTATTATTCAGGATCATTCTTCCTTGTCAGTTAGTATATCTAGAGAATATACATACATGTATCTGATGTTAATCTTTGATTAATCCAAGTTACTCGAGTAATTTTTACTACTGATCTTGTTAGGGTACCTTCCAAAAGAGTGAGGTTTATTGGACTGCTGCATTATTCTAGTGCATCAAATCCCATCTGAAATTCTGAATAACTTTAAGGAGAAGAAGCGTGTGACCTATTCAGAAGTATAAACAACTCTCCATCATTATCCAGGGTTGAAGATACAAAAATAAGGTAGGGTTCGGTGTACCAAAGCAAAACTCTAATCTCTTTTGCCATAGGGCAAGATTCAAGTCCATACCATGTCAAACCAGTAAGAACTGTCCATTTTTCCTACATCTGCACGTCGCAACAAATTCAGCAGAGCATTGTGCAAAATCTTGATGCCGTCCACACAAAAGCTCGTATCTAAGCACAGTGCACGCGGGAAGCATGAATGAAGGGGGAAAACCGGCCATAGTCTGCTTTCCGCGGGCTCGCAGGATCGACAAGAATCAGGTTGAGAGAGGAACAGAGGGAGGGATGCAGACCTAGTTGAGAGCGGCCGGGTCGAGGGAGTCAACCGAGCACGCCGTCGCATCACGTCCTCTTCAGTGGCACGACGCACAGCAAGACCCACGGCTCCTGCACCACCCTTGGTTTCCGCCGACGCCTTCTCCTCTAGGTGACCTCACAGCCAGTCAACCGGGTGAGATGGGATGCGGCGCGGCCAGCGCCGCCGCAACGCCTCCCCGTCGACGGCGTGCCACACGGCGAGAGCCTTGGCGGCCTCCTGCAGCTCCAGTGCGGCTCCTGCGGGCTCTCTACGACGCCGGCCATTACCTCGCCGTGAGAGAGAGAGGGGGGTGGAGAGTTGGGGGGACGGGGTTGCTGCGCGGTGGTGTCGTGTAAATTTGCCCTATCTGCTGCGAGAAACCGACAGTCCAAGGCGCACGACGACGTGGTCAACCAAAAAATCAGCACGACCGCACAATTCCTGCGGGGCCCGCGAAAGAGACCTGCCGCTCGCCCAGGAGAGCTCCCAACCCTGGGAGCTTAGAGCTCTTTAAAGATTTACAAGAAATTATATGATTTTCTCTTTAATTTTGCATGCACGCTTCTCTTGGACTATGGAGATATTAAGAAAATGAATCCTCGCATGCAAATCCTATTTCTTCTAATTGTTAGGAATCAATGATAGCCATGTGATTAAGAGTTCACTTCACAATATGGTGGCGGTCGACATGTCTTCTCTGTGTTTGTTGTCACATAATACAATTTTATCATCAAGCTAAGAGACAATAGGTGGTATTTTATTTTAAGACACGTGCTCTACACTTTGATGCTCTTGTTCTTTCTATCAAGTTAAGTTTTTGTGTTGGTCCATACGATGGATGCAAGATCCCAGGTGCTTGGTCAACATCTTTTTTTAGTGATAGTATGTAGTATTTATACCAGTTTGATTCCTTCATCAAAAATTAGTCTTCCAAAATCCTTATAACGGACAATGTTAGGATAGTAGTCGATTGAGTTAATGTATCATCTTCCATGAATTTGCTAGTTGTACGAGACATTTTGGTAAAACCCAAAATGTTACCTCTCATTTGAAGGGTTTGATGACAACTGGAAAACGGGGGTTTCTGTAAGAAAAAAGTATCAGTAGTACCAGTGTACTATTATAAATTTTTATTATTTTGATAATCCTTTGTCACCTCAGATCGATTTTTTTTCTATATGTCAAATTTATTTCTGGAAACCCTTCATAATGAGGATTGACTTGACGTGATGATAAATTTACTTCTAATAGCCTCCTCATATAAATGAAATTCATTAATAACAATTGAAATAGGTTAATTATAAATTAATTATGGGCCAACTTTCACAAAAGGTCAATTAGAAGTAATTTTGCTTGAAGAAAAAATTGAGCTTATCTTCGGTGTCTAATGGGAGCAGTATTACATCTACATTAAATGGTACACAAACATAGTATCATATTAGAAGCCTTGAATTAATATTTTCCAAACAAAAGAAAAATTGTATTCCAGGATATATGCAATAATTTTTTGCTGCTATCTTTTCCTTCTCGAGTAGTTTATATATTTCAATATTCCCCACATTGTCTTCGCCCTTCATCAAACCATAGTTGCCTCCATAGATCTCAAACTTCAAAGCCATCGATTATTCCAACGTCGAATAATAATAACCCTAAATACCATGAGAACCGCACTCCTCCTCGTCGCCATTACCACTCTCATTTATGCCGCTGCAGTGCCCGCCACGGCAAACCCCGATGATTGGTCCAAGATTAAGAACATCACCAACCCATACATCCAGGGGCTCGGCAAGTGGCTGGTGACGGAGCACACCAAAATGGGGGGCACGATGGGCTCAAGTTTCAGAAGGTGCTAAGCGGTGAATATCAAATTAGGAATGGTGTAAGTTATCGGCTTGTCATCGTTGCCATGAGACCAGGTGGCTCACATGGCACATACAAAGGATGGTTACTAGAGGAAGTCCCGATAAATCCGTAACACATGGAAGCTCATAAATTTCAGCCCTTTAGACTAGTTGGGTTACCTTTAGTGTTGTAATAAATTTACAAGAAATTATATGGTGTTTCTCTTTAATTTTGCATGCATGCTTCTCTTGGACTATGGAGATATTAAGAAAATGAATCCTCGCATGCAAATCCTATTTCTTCTAATTGTTAGGAATCAATGATAGCCATGTGATTAGGAGTTCACTTCACAATATGGTGGCGGTCGACATGTCTTCTCTGTGTTTGTTGTCACATAATACAATTTTATCATCAAGCTAAGAGACAATAGGTGGTATTTTATTTTAAGACACGTGCTCTACACTTTGATGCTCTTGTTCTTTCTATCAAGTTAAGTTTTTGTGTTGGTCCATACGATGGATGCAAGATCCCAGGTGCTTGGTCAACATCTTTTTTTAGTGATAGTATGTAGTATTTATACCAGTTTGATTCCTTCATCAAAAATTAGTCTTCCAAAATCCTTATAACGGACAATGTTAGGATAGTAGTCGATTGAGTTAATGTATCATCTTCCATGAATTTGCTAGTTGTACGAGACATTTTGGTAAAACCCAAAATGTTACCTCTCATTTGAAGGGTTTGATGACAATCGGAAAACGGGGTTTCGTAAGAAAAAAGTATCGTAGTACCAGTGTACTATTATAAATTTTTATTATTTTGATAATCCTTTGTCACCTCAGATCGATTTTTTTCTATATGTCAAATTTATTTCTTTAAACACTTCATAATGAGGATTGACTTGACGTGATGATAAATTTACTTCTAATAGCCTCCTCATATAAATGAAATTCATTAATAACAATTGAAATAGGTTAATTATAAATTAATTATGGGCCAACTTTCACAAAAGGTCAATTAGAAGTAATTTTGCTTGAAGAAAAAATTGAGCTTATCTTCGGTGTCTAATGGGAGCAGTATTACATCTACATTAAATGGTACACAAACATAGTATCATATTAGAAGCCTTGAATTAATATTTTCCAAACAAAAGAAAAATTGTATTCCAGGATATATGCAATAATTTTTTGCTGCTATCTTTTCCTTCTCGAGTAGTTTATATATTTCAATATTCCCCACATTGTCTTCGCCCTTCATCAAACCATAGTTGCCTCCATAGATCTCAAACTTCAAAGCCATCGATTATTCCAACGTCGAATAATAATAACCCTAAATACCATGAGAACCGCACTCCTCCTCGTCGCCATTACCACTCTCATTTATGCCGCTGCAGTGCCCGCCATGGCAAACCCCGATGATTGGTCCAAGATTAAGAACATCACCGACCCATACATCCAGGGGCTCGGCAAGTGGCTGGTGACGGAGCACACCAAAATGGGGGGCAATGATGGGCTCAAGTTTCAGAAGGTGCTAAGCGGCGAATATCAAATTAGGAATGGTGTAAGTTATCGGCTTGTCATCGTTGCCATGAGACCAGGTGGCTCACATCGCACATACAAAGGATGGTACTAGAGGAAGTCACGAGTAACCAGAACACATGGAAGCTCATAAATTTCAGCCCTTTAGACTAGTCGGGTTACCTTTAGTGTTGTAATAAATTTACAAGAAATTATATGGTGTTTCTCTTTAATTTTGCATGCATGCTTCTCTTGGACTATGGAGATATTAAGAAAATGAATCCTCGCATGCAAATCCTATTTCTTCTAATTGTTAGGAATCAATGATAGCCATGTGATTAAGAGTTCACTTCACAATATGGTGGCGGTCGACATGTCTTCTCTGTGTTTGTTGTCACATAATACAATTTTATCATCAAGCTAAGAGACAATAGGTGGTATTTTATTTTAAGACACGTGCTCTACACTTTGATGCTCTTGTTCTTTCTATCAAGTTAAGTTTTTGTGTTGGTCCATACGATGGATGCAAGATCCCAGGTGCTTGGTCAACGTCTTTTTTTAGTGATAGTATGTAGTATTTATACCAGTTTGATTCCTTCATCAAAAATTAGTCTTCCAAAATCCTTATAACGGACAATGTTAGGATAGTAGTCGATTGAGTTAATGTATCATCTTCCATGAATTTGCTAGTTGTACGAGACATTTTGGTAAAACCCAAAATGTTACCTCTCATTTGAAGGGTTTGATGACAACTGAAAACGGGGTTTCGTAAGAAAAAGTATCAGTAGTACCAGTGTACTATTATAAATTTTTATTATTTTGATAATCCTTTGTCACCTCAGATCGATTTTTTTTCTATATGTCAAATTTATTTCTGGAAACCCTTCATAATGAGGATTGACTTGACGTGATGATAAATTTACTTCTAATAGCCTCCTCAATTAAATGAAATTCATTAATAACAATTGAAATAGGTTAATTATAAATTAATTATGGGCCAACTTTCACAAAAGGTCAATTAGAAGTAATTTTGCTTGAAGAAAAAATTGAGCTTATCTTCGGTGTCTAATGGGAGCAGTATTACATCTACATTAAATGGTAGACAAACATAGTATCATATTAGAAGCCTTGAATTAATATTTTCCAAACAAAAGAAAAAATTGTATTCCAGGATATATGCAATAATTTTTTGCTGCTATCTTTTCCTTCTCGAGTAGTTTATATATTTCAATATTCCCCACATTGTCTTCGCCCTTCATCAAACCATAGTTGCCTCCATAGATCTCAAACTTCAAAGCCATCAATTATTCCAACGTCGAATAATAATAACCCTAAATACCATGAGAACCGCACTCCTCCTCGTCGCCATTACCACTCTCATTTATGCCGCTGCAGTGCCCGCCACGGCAAACCCCGATGATTGGTCCAAGATTAAGAACATCACCGACCCATACATCCAGGGGCTCACAAGTGGTCGTGACGGAGCACACCAAACTGGGGGGCAATGATGGGCTCAAGTTTCAGAAGGTGCTAAGCGGCGAATATCAAATTAGGAATGGTGTAAGTTATCGGCTTGTCATCGTTGCCATGAGACCAGGTGGCTCACATGGCACATACAAAGGATGGTTACTAGAGGAAGTCCCGAGTAACCAGAACACATGGAAGCTCATAAATTTCAGCCCTTTAGACTAGTCGGGTTACCTTTAGTGTTGTAATAAATTTACAAGAAATTATATGGTGTTTCTCTTTAATTTTGCATGCATGCTTCTCTTGGACTATGGAGATATTAAGAAAATGAATCCTCGCATGCAAATCCTATTTCTTCTAATTGTTCGGAATCAATGATAGCCATGTGATTAAGAGTTCACTTCACAATATGGTGGCGGTCGACATGTCTTCTCTGTGTTTGTTGTCACATAATACAATTTTATCATCAAGCTAAGAGACAATAGGTGGTATTTTATTTTAAGACACGTGCTCTACACTTTGATGCTCTTGTTCTTTCTATCAAGTTAAGTTTTTGTGTTGGTCCATACGATGGATGCAAGATCCCAGGTGCTTGGTCAACGTCTTTTTTTAGTGATAGTATGTAGTATTTATACCAGTTTGATTCCTTCATCAAAAATTAGTCTTCCAAAATCCTTATAACGGACAATGTTAGGATAGTAGTCGATTGAGTTAATGTATCATCTTACATGAATTTGCTAGTTGTACGAGACATTTTGGTAAAACCCAAAATGTTACCTCTCATTTGAAGGGTTTGATGACAACTGGAAAACGTGGGTTTCTGTAAGAAAAAAGTATCAGTAGTACTAGTGTACTATTATAAATTTTTATTATTTTGATAATCCTTTGTCACCTCAGATCGATTTTTTTTCTATATGTCAAATTTATTTCTGGAAACCCTTCATAATGAGGATTGACTTGACGTGATGATAAATTTACTTCTAATAGCCTCCTCATATAAATGAAATTCATTAATAACAATTGAAATAGGTTAATTATAAATTAATTATGGGCCAACTTTCACAAAAGGTCAATTAGAAGTAATTTTGCTTGAAGAAAAATTTGAGCTTATCTTCGGTGTCTAATGGGAGCAGTATTACATCTACATTAAATGGTAGATAAATATAGTATCATATTAGAAGCCTTGAATTAATATTTTCCAAACAAAAGAAAAAATTGTATTTCCAGGATATATGCAATTATTTTTTGCTGCTATATTTTCCTTGTCGAGTAGTTTATATATTTCAATATTCCCCACATTGTCTTCGCCCTTCATCAAACCATAGTTGCCTCCATAGATCTCAAACTTCTAAGCCATCGATTATTCCAACGTCGAATAATAATAACCCTAAATACCATGAGAACCGCACTCCTCCTCGTCGACATTACCACTCTCATTTATGCCGCTGCAGTGCCCGCCACGGCAAACCCCGATGATTGGTCCAAGATTAAGAACATCACCGACCCATACATCCAGGGGCTCGGCAAGTGGCTGGTGACGGAGCACACCAAAATGGGGGGCAATGACGGGCTCAAGTTTCAGAAGGTGCTAAGCGGCGAATATCAAATTAGGAATGGTGTAAGTTATCGGCTTGTCATCGTTGCCATGAGACCAGGTGGCTCACATGGCACATACAAAGGATGGTTACTAGAGGAAGTCCCGAGTAACCAGAACACATGGAAGCTCATAAATTTCAGCCCTTTAGACTAGTCGGGTTACCTTTAGTGTTGTAATAAATTTACAAGAAATTATATGGTCTCTTTAATTTTGCATGCATGCTTCTCTTGGACTATGGAGATATTAAGAAAATGAATCCTCGCATGCAAATCCTATTTCTTCTAATTGTTAGGAATCAATGATAGCCATGTGATTAGGAGTTCACTTCACAATATGGTGGCGGTCGACATGTCTTCTCTGTGTTTGTTGTCACATAATACAATTTTATCATCAAGCTAAGAGACAATAGGTGGTATTTTATTTTAAGACACGTGCTCTACACTTTGATGCTCTTGTTCTTTCTATCAAGTTAAGTTTTTGTGTTGGTCCATACGATGGATGCAAGATCCCAGGTGCTTGGTCAACGTCTTTTTTTAGTGATAGTATGTAGTATTTATACCAGTTTAATTCCTTCATCAAAAATTAGTCTTCCAAAATCCTTATAACGGACAATGTTAGGATAGTAGTCGATTGAGTTAATGTATCATCTTCCATGAATTTGCTAGTTGTACGAGATATTTTGGTAAAACCCAAAATGTTACCTCTCATTTGAAGGGTTTGATGACAACTGGAAAACGTGGGTTTCTGTAAGAAAAAAGTATCAGTAGTACTAGTGTACTATTATAAATTTTTATTATTTTGATAATCCTTTGTCACCTCAGATCGATTTTTTTTTCTATATGTCAAATTTATTTCTGGAAACCCTTCATAATGAGGATTGACTTGACGTGATGATAAATTTACTTCTAATAGCCTCCTCATATAAATGAAATTCATTAATAACAATTGAAATAGGTTAATTATAAATTAATTATGGGCCAACTTTCACAAAAGGTCAATTAGAAGTAATTTTGCTTGAAGAAAAATTTGAGCTTATCTTCGGTGTCTAATGGGAGCAGTATTACATCTACATTAAATGGTAGACAAATATAGTATCATATTAGAAGCCTTGAATTAATATTTTCCAAACAAAAGAAAAAATTGTATTTCCAGGATATATGCAATTATTTTTTGCTGCTATATTTTCCTTGTCGAGTAGTTTATATATTTCAATATTCCCCACATTGTCTTCGCCCTTCATCAAACCATAGTTGCCTCCATAGATCTCAAACTTCTAAGCCATCGATTATTCCAACGTCGAATAATAATAACCCTAAATACCATGAGAACCGCACTCCTCCTCGTCGCCATTACCACTCTCATTTATGCCGCTGCAGTGCCCGCCACGGCAAACCCCGATGATTGGTCCAAGATTAAGAACATCACCGACCCATACATCCAGGGGCTCGGCAAGTGGCTGGTGACGGAGCACACCAAAATGGGGGGCAATGATGGGCTCAAGTTTCAGAAGGTGCTAAGCGGCGAATATCAAACTAGGAATGGTGTAAGTTATCGGCTTGTCATCGTTGCCATGAGACCAGGTGGCTCACATGGCACATACAAAGGATGGTTACTAGAGGAAGTCCCGAGTAACAAGAACACATGGAAGCTCATAAATTTCAGCCCTTTAGACTAGTTGGGTTACCTTTAGTGTTGTAATAAATTTACAAGAAATTATATGGTGTTTCTCTTTAATTTTGCATGCATGCTTCTCTTGGACTATGGAGATATTAAGAAAATGAATCCTCGCATGCAAATCCTATTTCTTCTAATTGTTAGGAATCAATGATAGCCATGTGATTAAAAGTTCACTTCACAATATGGTGGCGGTCGACATGTCTTCTCTGTGTTTGTTGTCACATAATACAATTTTATCATCAAGCTAAGAGACAATAGGTGGTATTTTATTTTAAGACACGTGCTCTACACTTTGATGCTCTTGTTCTTCCTATCAAGTTAAGTTTTTGTGTTGGTCCATAAGATGGATGGGAGATCCCAGGTGCTTGGTCAACGTCTTTTTTTAGTGATAGTATGTAGTTATTATACCAGTTTGATTCCTTCATCAAAAATTAGTCTTCCAAAATCCTTATAACGGACAATGTTAGGATATTAGTCGATTGAGTTAATGTATCATCTTCCATGAATTTGCAAGTTGTACGAGACATTTTTGTAAAACCCAAAATGTTACCTCTCATTTGAAGGGTTTGATGACAACTGGAAAACGCGGGTTTCTGTAAGAAAAAAGTATCAGTAGTACTAGTGTACTATGATAAATTTTTATTATTTTGATAATCCTTTGTCACCTAAGATCGATTTTTTTCTATATGTCAAATTTATTTCTGGAAACCCTTCATAATGAGGATTGACTTGACGTGATGATAAATTTACTTCTAATAGCCTCCTCATATAAATGAAATTCATTACTAACAATTGAAATAGGTAAATTATAAATTAATTATGGGCCAACTTTCACAAAAGGTCAATTAGAAGTAATTTTGCTTGAAGAAAAATTTGAGCTTATCTTCGGT